>NC_058377.1:85424295-85724295 GCF_018350175.1 Felis catus | reverse complement strand
AAGTATGGTTTTGAGAGAAAATCTCAAAAGGAGATCTCTCTGAACTTTCATGTTTGAAAATTTTAACACTTTAAAATTTTGAGGGAAATGAGCTAATTTTTATGTAATCTAACTTTTATGTAGATATTACCTGATGCCTGTTGTATCCTTTTACTCACTTAAATTTTTATTGACTTCTCTGTGACTTCTGCATTTAAAGTGTTGACACAAAATGTTAAACTATTCTTTAAACAATACCTCTAGTTTCTTGGAGATGATAAATCCATCCATTGATTTCCTAATTTTATTATGTACACAGTCAATTGTAATCCAAGATTACAGCAAACAAGATGTTAATTTCGAGCCATAATCTATGTACATTTCAATTACAGAGCATGATTGTTATAGAAGCACAGAATAAAAAGGAATAACATTTGTGCTATCCTCACAGGAGCTGTCAATAAAAGATGTAATAGGGGATTTAGGAATCTGGAAATGGCCAACTAATTTATGTGAATCTATTTTATTTCAGCTAGAAAGACCAAGCTCTTTTTCGTCTGCACTGCATATTGCAGAGCACAGGCTGTCTATAGAAAACCAGGCGGCTGCATATGGATAGTCCCTTGATATCATTCACTTGCTGTGTAATCTTATTATGCAAAGTTCTAATCTTCACCTAGAATGAATGCCTCTGGGTCAGAATATAGTCATATCAGGGTTTTTGAGGTCATGTTTTGTGATCCTTAGCTTATTCTTCTAAGTAGAGCTGGGATTTAAAGGGTATTCCCCAGACGCTAGCAGAGATAGACAGCAGAACCTGCTGCCTTTTTGGAAGACAAGACCAACATGAGGTCCCTGGTAGGATTAAACTTGATTTGTAGCTGTAGGATTTTTTAACAGATGTATTATTGGACAGGGAATAGGGGGCCACCAGCACAGCAAAATTGAATCACGACTGGCATTCTCAGGGAGTTTGCTGCCTGCTAAAACAGCAGCTGCATGTGGATTTGACTTCTTTCAGGTGAAGCGACTTCCAGTCATTTGGAAAGGATGGGATGAAAAGGAACCTTGGTGATAATTTTGATGTCTGCAAGATTTAGTACCAGTGTAATGGGATTATCGGTAACACCTTCACTGCAGAAAAAGCCACCTGGCGCTATAACTGGCAGCAACTGAGAACTAATCCTTTCCCATCTCTTGGATGTCATTCACGAAGCTCAAAGCGATTTCTACCCTGCTAACTGTGATTAATTTTATAAACAACAACAACAAAAAAATCAGGTGATCAAGGCAAAGAATGTGCTTTTTATTAATTATTTTTAATGTTTAGCCTTATTATAAGCTATATGACTTATAAATTATATAAGGCGTGCATAAACTATATGTATGACTTAAAAAATGTATTAAAATGTTCAAATAAAGAAGTTGATTAATATCTTTTATACTTTTTCCAGTTGATTGACAGTGTATTTGCTATTGGTAAAGATTTATATTTGAGATTAAATATTAACTTAAATACTTTAGTGTTCTTTTGGATATAAGGTCATTATAACTAAACTAATCAAAATATCTATAGGTGTAAGGAATTCATCATACGTTTTACCTGTTTATTAAAGACTGCTTTGATTCCTGCTGATTAAATGTTTTTAGCGAGGTAAACCATTTTTAATGGTATAAAAATAGACATTTATATTTTTGATGATTAAGGTAATGCTATCTCAAACCAATGAAAAGAGCTTTCTGTGAAAATATATGATTTTAATATATAAAAATCCTAAAATAGCTAATATTAATACTGAGTGACATTTTTTAAAATCAGAAATTCTTAGTGAAAGTTTTCCTTTAGCAGGTAGAGGTTTAGTTATTTGCTCTAGAATCATGTATTAGTTAATTGAGGTTTTTGTTTTTTAAGCATTTTATGTCAACTAAAAACTTTATCAAGTACTTTGTTTAGAGGTGTTAATTATTTTAATATTCTTCTCCTACATGGTCCAGAATAAACTGAAAGAAAATGAAGTGAAATTATCCCATCAGTCACCCAAACAGTATGCAACATAACTGCCAAGACTAGAAAAGATAATTAGTGTTGTCAGTGTTATGATCCTAGAGTACTTACTTTTAAAATATTTATTCATAGAACTTGATTTTTATCTCATTGTTTTTGATTTAGTAGCTTTTTATTAAAAAATTATAAAACCTTAATCTTAATATAAAAATTTAGCTATGTATAGGGGAATAATTTTTACAACTGTAAGAATTATTAAAATCTAATCATTATGCACAATTCATTGATTTGCTTGTAGCCTCTATTTACATATAGTATGTTTTATTCTTCATAGGAGATCTTTATTAGAAAAATCAATAGGTAATAAATTTATGTAGAGATCTTTGATTAAACCTACCTAGCAAACGTCATTATTAATGGATTTTTTAAACTGATTTCAAGCTATTGTATTCCAAAATGTGTTTCTTCATTTGCTGTCACATTTTAAATGAATGAGAAAGCTTAATATTTTTACTGAACTGCATTATGTTAGTTTATAAAGGAAGTTTTTAGCCTTCTATTTGTATTTTTACTATTTGAAAAGGTATTCATTTAAAATTCTGTCACAATGGAAAGGTCTATCCATGGAATACGTAGACTAATTTCTTTTTCTTATCCTGATAACATAATCACTTTTATTTTAAATACAAAATGTTTGGTTTATGTGTAATTTCAAATTATTTTGCCAGCTAGTGTGTTTTCTCAGGGTAACTTTTTATGGTAGTTAATAATATCTTATAATTATTTTTTAAAATGGCTTTCCTTTCAAAAAATTTGTCTCAAAGCTTTTATTAAACATAGTATTTACTTTTCTGCTTTTTAAATCAGCTATTTACTGAATGGCTCTTGAGAATATTTTTTCCTTCTCTGTTCATAGGCAGATTAGAGACGGTTATTTCTTTTGGAAAGCCCCAAATAAACTCATCTTAATTAAATTCACTGTAAACATACAAGGTCTTCTCAATGATACATATTCTTTTTAGGTAGATTCATGTGAATTTAATACCTTATTGATAACTTATGAGAAATTTGACTCACCTTTAGAAGCTACAAGTAATAGATTTATTGGCACAGGTGACTAATAATATTAGTAGAAGTTAACAGGTGATTTTGGACTTAAGAGAAAGGGATCTAGACTGAGAGAAACGAGAAGAAATTTTTAAAAAGGAGTAAGGTGTAACAAAAGCAGGATGGGAATCATAGGAATTCTTGATTATTTAAGAGATTCTAAACTCTTTTTTCTTTTTCAACAATTTATGAGACTTGATATCTCTCCAAAGGGCCATACATGAACTGTAAACTGGCACAGTGACAGCTAACCAATGATAATGCTAAATGATAATATTCCATTTGTTTTTTTGTTTTTTTAATTTTTTGTTAACGTTTATTTATTTTTGAGACAGGGAGAGACAGAGCATGAACGGGGGAGGGTCAGAGAGAGAGGGAGACACAGAATCTGAAACAGGCTCCAGGCTCTGAGATGTCAGCACAGAGCCCGACGCGGGGCTTGAACTCACGGACTGCGAGATCATGACCTGAGCTGAAGTCGGACGCCCAACCGACTGAGCCACCCAGGCACCCCTGTTTTTTTAATTCTTTAAAATGTTTTATTTATTCTTGAGAGAGAGAGCGAGAGCGAGAAAGGGAGAGAGAGAGAGAGAGCGAGAGAGAGAGAGAGAGAGAGAGAGAGAGAGAGAGCGCGAGCACGAGTGGGGGAGGGGCAGAGTGAGAGAGGGACACAGAATTGAAAGCAGGCTCCAGGCTCTAAACTGTCAGCACAGAGCCCGACGCGGGGCTCAAACTCACAAGCTGCTAGATCATGACCCGAGCTGAAGTCGGATGCTTTACTGACTGAGCCACCCAGGCTCCCCAATATTATTCCATTTGAATGAGTACCCTTCAACTCACATGTACAACTTGTATATTGTTCTGAAATAGATGGATCATATGTAATCATTGGGGGATTATTGGTGGATGAATGGGATGGTTTTGGTATTTTACTGTTTTGGAAGCTGTTATTTGTGTTAAAAGTGTTAACTGCT
This sequence comes from Felis catus, assembly GCF_018350175.1. NCBI lineage: Eukaryota > Metazoa > Chordata > Mammalia > Carnivora > Felidae > Felis > Felis catus. The sequence goes on along the minus strand of NC_058377.1, from coordinate 85,720,230 downwards.
TATGGTTTATAAATATAAAATGAGTTTTGATTTTGGATATATGTAAGAAGTGAACTTCAGAAAGTAACACTGAAGGTTTTAAAATCATTGCAATGTTAGCATGATAAAGTTTGATGATGAAATTTATAGAGTTCTCCCAAAGTTAACATTCAGTTTAAAATTAATGAATGGATAAATTTTGTCAAATTCCTGAAAATACTGAGTTTGTCTTAGTGGTCTCAAATGACAGCATAAAGTCCTTTATAGGGCTTCCTTCCTGGGAGCTTATTAAAACTAGATTCTACAGCCTTGCTTCCACAGATTTTCATTTATTAACTCTATGATGGGAGCCTGGGAGTTTGTTTGTTTTTGGAGTTTGGTTTTTGAATTAGGTTCTCAGATAATTTTGATGTTGCAGTCACATGCAAAGCAATATTCACTACTTTAAACCTTAAAGTGAAGGCATTTATTTCGTCTGGAAATACATTAAAATAAATAGGTTCAAATAAAGTCTTCATAGATTATGGGGATCAGAACTCTTTAGTTTGTAGTTCTAGAAAAATAGCCTCTGCACAACTCTTACAGTAGGTTTAACGTTATGGATTTGAACAATTCTTGAGCAGCCCTGAAGGTGATTTTGAAATGGCAGGAATTTGAATTACTTTGATGGCAGAGGCTGCTGTGTAAGAGTGAATTATTTAGCTCTTGAGCAGAGTACACCATTCAGCATCCATGTCTTAGCGAGTCTGTTGTTCTCTTCTTGTCACAATAACTTCCATTCAGGGTCTGAAACGGACATATATCTTTCAGTTACTTTAGGTATAATCATTATATGGGAAAATGTATTTTGTGTAGATATTTCTAAATTTGAGAAATCACAGAAGTCTCAGGAATGTCATTCTTATCCAAATTAAGGTAAATGTAGTAAAACTATGATGGCTGGGAGTTTTCTTCTTCATCTGTCCTCACCTTTCGTTAATGTGAACACTTCTTTAAATGCTAATATATTCATTAACTGTTCTCGAAACAAAAAAAAAAGTTATCATTTTAATCACTTCTTTGGCTGCTTATACTTTAAAATGAATGAATTTTTGTAATTTGGTAGTCTCAATTAACATTCTTTACTTTTTTTCCCTCATATTTCTGAAACAAAATGTTTTCTTTCTTTTCAAAGGAATTCTAGACCTAAACCATCAGTTGGATGTTTTTATTTTTGTTTTTGTTTTTGTTTTTGTTTTGGTACCTTTGGGTATTCTGAAATCACTCTAAGGCTACTTTTATGGTTAGATCTAAATCGAGATCTTAGATTGTACCCCTATCTAGAGTTCACTGCTTCACCTTTATAGTTGGCTTAACATCAGTCTGGCTTCTCTCTTTCCCATATGCCTGTTTACTATAGTTTCCAAAAAATTTCTTTATTTTAATTGAAAGGCAGTATAGCATAATGGTTGACTTGGCAGCCCACCTGCTTCATTTTGAGTTCTGGTTCGGCTGCCTATGAGCTGTGTTATTTTGAATGGTTCCTTAACCTCTCTGTCCCCCAGTTATAATTATTATTAGAGCCTGGCGCACAGCAATAAGTACTATTTACGTAGTTGTTGTTGCTGTTATTTTGGTTGGTATTGGAGGTTTACTTATATGTAGTGAAAGAAGCCCTTATTACCTGTATCCCACTTAGTGTTTTCTAACTTTGTGTTATAGGAAGAAAATTTTTTTTTAATTTTTTTATTACTCACACGCACACATGATTTGGGGAGGGGGCAGAGAGGGAGGGAGACACAGAATCTGAAGAAGACTCCAGGCTCTGAGCCATCAGCACAGAGCCATATGTGGGGCTCACACTCACAAACCATGAGATCATGACCGGAGCTGAAGTGGAACACTTAACTGACTGAGCCACCCAGGTGCCCCAGGAAGAAATCTTTTTATCTATAATGTAGATAACTGTTGAAAGTAGATATCAACTTTGTACCTTTATGCCAGTATTATATGGACCTTTAATATGTATACTGTATACTTTATTTACAGTATTTATTGTATATTTCTTTTCATATATGTGACAGTCACAATTTTTAATTTTTCATTTCTTTTTTCCTCACATTTCTATTTCTGTTAATTGATAGAGTACATAAGCTCTCCTTTAAAGGAATTTAGTCTCTACATTGGTGACTCAATTTCTGAAAAAAGCAAATGTGATAGAGAATAAAAACCAACAAATTCCATCTCCGATATAGAGTAAGAATTCTTTATGCTAAAGTTTCCCATCTTTTTTTCACAGCACACATGGAATATGATAAATGACACAGCAGTAAATGACTAGATGAGCAAAGCTGCACAAGGGTGGTTATGGCCATCAGTCACCCTAACAACTTAGAGCAGTGGTTCTTATATGTTACTGTGCTTCAGAATCACCTAGACGACTTGCTAAAACACAGATTCCTGAGTGACACTCCCCACTTTTCTGATTACATAAATCTTGAGTTTGGCCCAAGAATTTGCATTTCAGACAAGTTGCCAGATGATGCCCATTCTCCTGGTCTGGGGACCACACTATGATAAATACTAGTTTAGTGTGTTGGTATCCTGGTGTGGTAGATGGTAGGTCTCAACCAAGCTGTCTAGTGTCCTAGCTCCCTGAACCTGTGACTGTATTTCCTTACATAGCAAAAGGTACTTTGCAAATGTAATTAATGACCCTGAGTGGATATTCTGGGTGGGTTCAGTGTAATCACAAGAGCCCTTAAAAGTGTAAGAAGGCAGAAGAAATAGTCTGAAGGAGATGTGACTATGGAAGAATGGTCAGAGGGATGCAGTGCTGCTGGCTTTGAAGTTGGAGGAAGGAGCCACAAAGCAAGGAATGTTTGCAGCATCTAGAAGCTGGAAAAAAACATAGAAAGGATTCTCTCCTAGGGCCTCCAGAAAGGAATGCAGCCCTACCAACACCTTGATTTTTAGCACAGTGATAGTTATATTGGATTTCTGACCTTAAAACTGTTAAGATAATACATTTTTAAAAATTTTTATTGAGGTATAGTTGCCATACAATATTATATTGGTTTCAGGTGTACAACATAGTGATTCAACAGTTTATACATTACAAAATTTTCAGCATGAGAAGTATAGTTAGTTGCTCTCTGTCACCAAAGTTACTACAGTGTCATTAATTATATTCTCTATGCTTTACTTCTCATCTCCCTGACTTACTTACTTTATAACTGAAAGGTTGTACCTCTTAGTCCCTTTCATCTATTTCATCCATCACCCCTCCCACAACCCCAATCCGCTCTGGCAACCACCAGATTATTTCCTGTATTTATGAATCGATTTCTCCTTTGTTTTGTTTTTTAGCTTCCACATATAGGTGAAATCATATGGTATTTGTCTTTGTAACTTATTGCACTTAACATAATATCCTCTAGGTCTATCCATGTTGTCACTAATGGCATGATTGCACTTTTTTTCTTATGGCTGAGTAATAAATATTTCATTGTGTGTGTGTGTGTGTGTATATATATGCCATATTTTCTTTATCCATTTGTCTATCAATGGACACTTAGATTGCTTTCGTATTTTAGCTGTTGTAAATAATGCTCCAGTAAACAAGGGTGTAAATATCTTTTCAAATTAGTGTTCTTGTGTTCTTCAGGTAAATATCCAGAAGTGGTTATTTACTGGTTTGTATGGTATTTCTGTTTTTAGTTTTTTGAGGAACCTCCATACTCTTTTCCATAGTTGCTGCACCTGTTCACATTTCCACCAATAGTGCATGAGGTCTTCCTTTTCTCCACATCCTGGCCAACATTTATTCTTTTTTATCTTTTTGGTATAGCCATTCTGACTGGTATCAGGTGATATCTCATGGGTTTGATTTACATTTCCCTAATGATTAGTAATGTTGAGCATCTTGTCTTGAATCTCTTAGCCACCTGTGTGTCTTCTTTGGAAAAATGTCTACTCAAGTACTCTGCCTATTTATTAATTGGATTATTTGTGGGACTTTTTTTTTTTTTTTTTTTTTTTTGGTGTTGCATTGTAGGAGTTCTTTATATATTTTGGATATTAATCCTTTTTCAGGTATATCATTTGTAAATTGTCTTCTCCCATTTAGCACATTGCCTTTTAATTTTGTTGATGGTTTTCCTTAACTGTTTAAAAGCTTTTTAGTTTATGTAGTCCTATTTTTTTTTTAATTTTCTTTTGTTTCTCTTGCCTGAGGAGACAGATCTAGAAAAATATTAAGGCTGTTTGCTTGCACGTAGCTGTCCAGTTTTCCCAACACCATCTATTGAAGAGACTGTCTTTCCTCCATTGTATATTCTTGCCTCCTTTGTCATAGATTGACCATATAAGTGTGGATTCATTTCTGGGCTCTCTATTCCGTTCCATTCATTTGTGTGCTTCTTTTTATGCCAGTACTGTATTGTTTTGATTACTATGGCTTTGTAGTATAGTTCGAAATGTAAGATAATAAATTTGTGTTGTTCTAAGCCCTAACTTTATAGTAGTTTTTTACAGCAGCAGTAGGATACTAAGACATCTGTAACCAATTCTCTATTTACCAGCTGGTTCCATGCTGAGAGTTCCCAGTCTCTGCTCATGTCCTCAATGCCTGAGACTGAGAAAATAGCCTGGAGCATTGGCTCCCTGGTTTTCCCACCATCAAACTGACAAAACTACCAGTATCTGAACCCACCTTGTTTTCCTTCTTTTTATGTTGGAGAAAGTGCCCCAACTTCTGTAAAAAGCCAATCTACTTTTGTTTGATCCCATCCTCGCTGGCCTTGATTGATTGATTGATACACACACTTGCACTGTGAGTGCATATGTGCCTACCATGTGATGTATTTCTACGTATGTATATACCTGTGCAACCACTACTTGGGCTTAAATATGTGCCCTACAGATTTAGTTATTTTTCTTACCCCTGTCATCACCACTTAGTTTTGTTTGTATTTGGCCTTCATAAAATAGACTAATATAAATTGAATCATATAACATGTATGGAATCATACATCTTTTGTATCTGTCTTTTTCACTAATATTATGTCTGTGAGATTTATTTATGTTGTTGCGTGTAGCAGTATTTTATTCCTTTTCATTGCTGTGTGGTGTCCCATTGTACGAATATACCACAATTTATTCATTCTCTTAATGGTTGGTATTTAGGTAGTTTCTAGTTTGGGGATATTATGAATAAAGCTGCTATGAATATCTTTGTATGTATCATTTAATGAACATAAGCAGCTCTTTCTGTGGCATATATATCTAGGTTACCATTGCTGAATCTTAGGGGTAGGTACTGCCAAACACTTTCCTGAAGTAGTTGTGTAAATTTATTGTTTCCCCAGCAGTGATTGACAGTTTTACTTGCTCCACATCTTTTTTAGCTTTTTGTATTGTCTTTGTAATTGTAGCCACTGTGGTGATTATGGTAATATCTCTTATAATTGGCAATTCCCTGATAACAAATGATGATGAACTTTTCATATCAGCTAATTGGATATCCTCTTTTGTGAAATCTCCATGTTTTTTGCCTGATTTTTGTTGTTTGTCTTTTTTTAAATGATTTGTTGGAATTCTCTGTATATTCTGGATGTGCCTTTTCCAGACACATATGTAGATATTAGTATCTAGATATGATATTTGCTCCCTGTCTGGGTTTTTTGCCTTTTTAAAAATGGTGTTTTTGATATACAGAAGTTTTTAATTTCAGTAAAATCAAATTGAGCAGTCTTTTAGGGTTAATATTTTAGGCTTACCCAAAGGTGATGAAGATAGTCTCCATTTTCTTCTAAAAGTTTTATTACTTTACCATTCATATGTTTGTCTGTAATCTATCTCAAATTAATTTTTATATTTGATGATGTTATGGGTCAAGGTTTTTTTTTTCCCAGTATGCATATCTCATTGACTTAGCACCAATTAGTAAAAAGACTAGCCTTTTCCTACTGAACTGTATTAAAACCTTTGTTATAAATCAGATAATCATATAAGTGTAGCTCTTTTATTTGGTTCTGTTCCTTTGTTCTATTTGTCTAGATTCGCCACATATAATACTCTTCTGTAAACTAACCATAAATTATGATACTTGAAGTAAGCTTCTCCAGTTTTGTTCTATTCAATGTTTGCCTTGGCTATTCCAGGTTTTTTGCATTTCTATATATACCTTACAATGTGTGTGCCATTTTGTACTGGAAAAAAATTCTCCACTGGAATTGTATTGAATCTGTAGACCAATTTGAGGGGAATTGATAACCCTGCATATTCTTTGAATCCATGAACATAGGTGTATCTTTCTATTTGTTTAGGTTGTCTTCATTTTCTCTCAGCAATGTAATGGTCTTATACATGTTTCCTTTGACTTTGTTTCAACTATTCGATGTTTTTTTGGAGTTGTCATATATGTTATTTTAAAATTTTGTTTTCTAGTTGGCTTTTGCTAGTATGCAGAAATTCAGTTATTTCAGTGAATGAATGAATGAATGAATGAATCAGTTTCAGTTATTTTTTGCACACTGATCTTCTGTCAAGAGACTCTGCAAATTCACATGTTTATTCTTTTACTGTGTAGAGAAATCCCATTTGTTAATGATGACCTTTTAACTTCTTCCTTTCCAGTTTCTCTCTCTCTCTTTTTTTTAACTTTATTTATTTTGAGAGAGAGACACAGGAGGGGCAGAGAGAGAGGGAGACAGAGAGAATCCCAAGCTGGCTCCACGCCATCAGCATAGAGCCTGATGTAGGGCTCGAACCCAGGAACCATGAAGTCATGACCTGAGCTGAAACCAAGAGTCTGACGCTCAACCAACTGAGTTGCCCAGGAGCCCCTCCAGTTTTTATTTCTATTTTAGTGAATTGTCATGTCATTGGTTTACCATTAATATGATGTAAGTCCTAAGATTTTGTTATTGTTGTTTGTTTGTTTTTGTAGATAATTCTTGTAGGTTAAAAGAAGTTCCTTTTTACTCCTAGTTTATCAAAAGAAGTGTTGAATGTTATCAGATACTTTTACTGCAGCAGTGTGGGTGGTCATGTGATTTTTTAAAAATCCTATTAATATGCACAAGTTAATTTTAAAATATTTTGCCAACTTTCTATTCTTGTAATATACTCCATTTGCTCATGCTCTTTTTTATATACCATTGTATTCAATTTGCTAAGTTTTGTTTAGAATTTTTTGTTATCTATGTCGATGAGACAATTTGTTTTGTAATTTTCTTTTCCTGTTATGCGCTTGTCAAGTTTTGGTATCCAGGTTATACTGACTGCATAAAACCAGATGGGAAGTATTCCTTCATTTTCTATTTACTGACAGAGTTTATGGTTGATGTTATTTCTTCTTTAAATGTTTGGAAGAATATTCACTGATAACAGTGAAAGCATCTGGGCCTGGATTTTTCTTTGTAGCAGTATTTTTAAATACAGATTAAATTTCTTGTATATCTGATAGGAGTATCCAGTTTTTTTTTTTTTTTTTTTTTTTTTTGAGAGAAAGAGAGAGAGCAAGTGGGGGAGGGGCAGGCTGGGAGACAGAAACCCAAGTTGGCTCTGAGCTGTCAGTGCAGATCCCTATGCAGGCTGGGACTTATGAGCCATGAGGTCATGACCTGAGTTGAAATCAAGAATCCGGAGGCTTAACCTCTTGAGCCCCCCAGGCGCTCCAGATTTTTAATTTCTTCTCTTCAGTCTTGAATAAATTGTATCAATTAAATTTAACTTAATTTAAAATGTTAGAGTTTTTAGGCTAAAGTTTTTTATAATGTCCTTTTATGATCTTTAGTGTTTGTCAGATCTCTTGTGTTGACTTTTTTAATCCTTATACTGGTAATTTGGGTTCTCTCTCACCCTGTTTTTTCCTTAATCAGATTTGCTGGGGTTTATCAGTTTTAACTAATTTTGTTAAACAACCAGCTTTTGCTTTCATTGAATTTTGCTATTGCATGTTTGCGTTTTATCATTGATTTGTGTTATTTTTTCTTCATGTTTTTTGGTTTTAATCTGTGCCTCTTTTTCAGTCTTTTTCAGATAAAAGTTTAGGTCATTAATTTTCATCCTTTTTTATCTTATTTGTTAAAAGCCATAAGTTTTCTTCTTACTGCTGTAGATAGCCCCCACAAGTTTGTATGTGTCATATTTTTCTTATTGTTCAGTAAAAAATGGGAATTTTTAAAGATGTATGTTCTTTAAGTTCCAAACATTTGCAGATGCTCAATGATCTTTTTGTTATTGATTTCTAATTTAACTCTCCTGTTAAATACTTCAGAAAATATACTTTGCATGATTTTTGATCTTTTGAATTCTTAAAATACTTTTATTCTTGTGAAATATTTCTTTTTGTCTGTAGTACCACCTTAAAGCCTGTTTGTTTTCAAATTGATATAAATAAATGGTGACTCTGAATGGAATTTCTTTCACTTTCATAATTTCTGTGGCGTAATATTTAAAGTTTGTGACTAGGAAATGTGTTTTTTTTTTTAAATCTAATCTGACAATCTTCATCTTTTAATTGGAAAATTCTTTGAGATTTAATGGACAATATTTTTGAAGTAAATCTACCATCCTTCTATTAGTTTTGTGTTTTTGTCCTCTGTTTTATTTCTCCTGTCTTGTCTTCTTTTGGAATCAAAGTATTTTTCCTCACTCAAATCTTTTTTTCTTATATTAACTTATTAGTTATATAATCCCTTTTTAAGAAAAAATTTTATAAATATTTTTATTCTTTATATTATATAACATGAATTTTTGGCTTTTTATTAACTCAAATACCACTGTCACACTTTCAGAACTGTGCAAAAACTTATTTTAACTTCATTTAAGTCCCTTCTACTTTTTGTGCTATTACTTATGAAAGGAATACTTCAAATTGTCTTACAGCCCTAAAAACATGTTGTCGTTGTTTAAATGTTTTCATTATCTTTACCCAAACGTACTCTTGAGTTTTCTTTGTACCATCTTGCTTTTGCCTGTTTCATTTTGTTTTTGCCTGAACTACTCCTTTAGTATGTATTTTATTACAGATCCACTAGCAAAAAAATTTCTCAAAATTTGCTTTCTGAAAGTGTTTTTTAGTTTTCTCCAGATTTTAAGGGATTTTTCACTGATTCTAGATTTACAGATTGGTAATTTCAGCACTTTAAAGATGATATTGCATTTTTTTCTGGTTTCCATTTTTCTCATAAAAAGTTAGCCATTCCATTCCATTCCATTCTGTTGAACAGACAAAATTCTTCATTTGAAAATAAGGCAGTCTGTAATTCTGACCACTTTCAAAGTTTTCTCATTGTCTTTTTTTTTCAGAGTAGTTTTTTAGAGCAGTTTAGGGTTTACAGCAAAATTGAGGGGAAGGTTACAGAGATTTCCTGTGTACTACCTGCCCCAACACATGCATAGGACATGCCCATTACCAACATCCCCCTCCAGAGTGTATTTGTTACAGTTGATGAACCTACATTGACACATCATGATCATTTAAAGTTCATGGGGTACAGTACAGTTTATTCTTGGTCTTATTCTTCATGTTACTTCTGTGGGCTTGGGCAAATGTATAATGACTTGTATCCATCATTACAATACTACAGAATTTTCATAGCGCTAAATCCTCTGTTATCTGCCTATTCATCCCTCCTCCCAATTCCTGGAAACAACTAATCTTTTTACTGTCTTCACAGTTTTGCCTTCTCATTGCCTTAATTTCAGTAATTTTACCGTACTGGGCCTCGATGCGTTGTTTGTTTCTTTTGTATTTATATTGTGTAGCGTTTACTAAATTCCTTAAATTTGTGAGTTAGTGTCCTTTATCAGTTTTGGAAAGCTCTCTACCAGTGTTTCTTCAAAACATTTCTTCTGTCCTATTTTCTTTTCCTTTAGATCTCTGACTATATTTGTTTCCTGTATTGTCCACCTGTTTTCCTCTCTGTGCTTCAGTCTGATTACTCTCTCCCAACCTGCTTTCTAGTTCATTTGTCTTCTGTTAGGTTGAGTCTAATCTGCTAATAAACGTAATGAGCTTTAAATTTTATTTATTTTATTCTGTGGTTTTGTGTTGTGTAGAATTTTCATTTGATTAAAAAAAATGTTTTTATTTATTTTGAGAGAGAGTGTGTGTGTGCACGTGTACTTAAGTGAGGGAGCAGAGAGAGAGAGGGAGAGAAAGAATCCCAAGCAGCCTCCTCACTGTCCACACAGAGTCCAATGTGAGTCTTGATCTCACGAACCAACCCTGAGATCATGACCTGAGCCAAAATCAAGAGTCAGATACTTAACTGACTGAGCCATCCAGGCTCTCCTCATTTGATTTTTAATAGATTTTATTCTCTGCTCAACTTCACCTTCTTTTCCCCCATTGTTTTGAATGTTAATCATAGTTATTTTCATGTTAATGTTAATATCTGAATCACCTGTTTTTTCTGTTGTGTATTTTTTTCTGTTGGCTTTCAGTTATTTTGTTCTATTTTATAACCTGCTTTGATTGAATGCAATCACTTGGTCCTATTTTCTAGCATGTTTATAATTATTGAACTAAATTAAAAATTATAATAACCCAATTTTAAAAACTGTCAGGGGATTGAATAGACATTTCCCCAAAGAAGATATGTAAATATCCATTAAGCACATGAAAAAGCTGTTCATTGGTTATTAGAAAATGCCAAAGTCACGATGAAATATTTCTTTACTCTCACTAGGGTGGCTCTAGTGAAGACATAGACAGTAACAAGTGGCATTGGCAAGAATGTAGGGAATTTGGAACCCTTATATATTGCTGTGTATGTGAAAATATAAAATGGTACAGCCACTTTGGAAAATGGTTTGACAGTTCCTCAAAAAGTTAAACATCATTTTCATGTAACTCATCAATTCTACTCCTAGATATATATCCAAGAGAATTGAAAACCCCACAAAGCCTGTACACAAATGTTCATAGCACATTCTTTATAATAACTAAAAAGTGAAAACAACCCAGATGTCCATCAACTGATAAAGGATAAACAAAAATGTTGTATCTGTGCATTGAAATATTGACAGCCATAAAAAGGAATAATGTGCAAATGCATGCTACAACATTTAGGAACCTTGGAAACATTATGCCAGGTAAAAGAAGCCAATAAAAAAATTCCACTTATTGTATGATTCCATTTGTATGGAATGTCTAGAATAAGCAAATCCATAGACACATGGTTGCCAGGAGCTGGAAGGAAGCGGGGAAGGAATGGAGAGTGACTGCTAATGGGTATAGGGTTTTGGTTTGGGGTTTTGTTTGTTGTCTTGAGAAGATGAAAATATTCTGGAATTAGGTAATGGTGATGGATATACTAAAACCCTTTGGATACACTAAAAACCTTGTGGATGGGGTGCCTGGGTGCTCATTAGGTTAAGCATCTGACTCTTGATTTAGGCTCAGGTCATGATCTCACGGTGTGAGTTCGAGCCCTGCATCAGGTTCTGTGCTGACAGCGCTGAGTAGGCTTGGGGGAAAAAAAGGAAAAAACAAAACAAAACAAAAAACAACCAAAACCCTGTGGATAAACTAAAACCACTGAATTTTGTACCTTAGTGAATTTAATGGTATATGTATTATATATCAATTTTTTTAAAGAAGGCCTTCTACTCCGAGGTTATAAAAAAATATTATAGGAGTTCTAAATAATGTTGTGCTCTATGAAAATTAAACCTTTTACTTTTGTTTTTCCTCTGCAGGTAGATAGTGTATGAATAGGTTACTTTAATCCTGTCTTGGGTTGGTTGTATTCTTTGTTAAGGCTGATCTATTTCAGTTTGCCCTCACACCCAGTGGTAACCTTACTGTAGTCCTAACTAACATGGCCAACCTTGGAGGGTCTTCAAGTCCAGCCCCTGTCTCCCTCACATGGTGTGGTTTTCTGTGGTGGCTGACAGCTTTGCTTAGGTTTCTAGCCTTTTATTTACTGCTTTCTGCTGGTATTCTGGAACTCACACTCTGCTCAGTGGCAGTTTAGCGGAGCCTTGTGGTTCCTTCCTGTTTGTAGCTTGACCCTTATGTGCCATCTACTTTCTTGGCTAAGTGAGACTGCTACTTTCTGCTAAAACTCTTATTTTCCTGTGCTGCAAATTGGCTACCACTCTCAGAGAAAAGGCCAGGTAAATGTGGAGCTTGCCTTATGTTCTTCCGTTCATTCATAGATCTAGCCCCTCACATCTTGCCTAGACTGCTGCCTAATGTATCGAAACAGCTATTTTGTATATTTTATTCAGATTTTGTAACTGTTTTATTGTTTTCCCCAAGAAGGTTAATGTGGTATAAACCATTCTGTCAAAACTGGCATTGAAGTCCTCCTCTTGCCTCCTTTCTTCAATATTCAATCGTCTATTTTTCCTCTCTCCCTTTTCCCCTCTCTCATTAGTACTTGCACCTCATCATTAGCCTCTTTCCCTGTGGGATTCTTACCATTGGCTGTCAAGCATGCCACTATGTTTCTTTATGTTTTAAAAAACCTGTTCAATGCCACATTCTTTCTCTTACTCTGCTGCAGTGGCTTTCAGCTGAGGGTGGTTTTGCACCCCAGGGAACATTTGGCAATGTCTAGAAACATTTTAGTTTGTCACAACTGGGGAAGGGGATATTACTGGTATCTAGAGGCCAGAAATGCTGCTAAAATCCTACAATGCCTAAGATAGCCGCCCACAGCAAGGACCTGTCTGGCCCCACGTGTTAGTAGATGAAAAACCCTGCTCTACTGTCTAGCTTGCCTGCATAGCCAAAGTGTTTAAATGAGTTGACTATTTTTGTTGTCTCCTTTTCCACATCTCCCTTTCATACTTTTTAAAAAGTTTTAATTTTTTTCAGATAATACTCAGATGATTTTTAAAGGTAAAATAGTGCTACAACACTTAACAAAGAAAATGGCAGTTTTCTCCTAACACCCTTTAGTTACATCGTCTTGGCTAGTTAGATGTAGATGGAATGAATGTGGTTTATTTTCCTGGATAAAAAGACAACAAATTAGTAAGGAGTAAACTCTTAATAATTTTTTTCTGCTTATAACTTGGATGTAGTAGCTAATCTTGTTAGAAATAAATCCCTTCCTTTATAAAGTTCCGATTATTCTGGCTTTCTCTTGTTTGTAGTAGAATGCAATCCTCACTGTGATAGGGCTTATTTTTCCAAGACTTCTCATGTGTGAAACTTGCTTTGAACTCCAGGGCTCATCTCATACACACCCTCTTGAATATATCATGAATATATCAAATTTAACATGGCCAAAACTGGACTCTGTTTTCTGTTCCAAATATGGGTATGAATAAAACCCTGTGGATAGACCTCCATTTACCCAGTTACTCAGTCCAGAAACTTGAGGGTCATCCTGATCCTTTCTTTTTCCTTGCCATTTATTTTGCCTCTTAAATTTCTCCAATCCATTCCTTTCTCTCCAATTCCACTGCTACCAATGTAGTTGGTCCAGCCTAACTGCCCTGCCAGCATTTTTATTTCTGCCTTCATTGCAGTTCTTCCTCTACATCACAGTGAGTGATATTAGATTGAAAATCAAATTATGTTACTCTTCTGTTTAATTAAGATCCTTCAGTGGCTTCCCATTAGTCTTAGAATAAAATCCCAAATTCTGGAAGACTGTAAATAATCTTGCCTATCTCTTTATTCTCATTTTATGTCCTCCACATAGTGCTCCAGCCTTCTTTTATTTTTTTAAAGCACATGCATGCTATTTTTTCTGCCCATAAAATTCTTCCTGTCCTTTCCATTATTGTTATTTTCTTATTGTTCAGAACCCAACTTTAGTGGTATTTCCTTGGAAAAATCTTTCATGATTCATCCTAAAGAATATATGCCCCACTCATCAGTCTTTATCACTTTACCCTAGTTTTTCTTTTGGAAATTATTTAATATATTTATGTGTTTATTTCTTTACTCTGTATGTTTGTGACATCAATCCCAATAAACTATAAGCTATACAAGGACAGGCATCATGTTCACTATTGTATTTCCAGGGCTGCTTGCAGTATCTGGCATATCGTAGAAGCTCAGTAAATATTTGTTGAATGATTGAATGACTGCGAGGATATCCTTTTCCCCCAAGTGCTTTTTCAAAAAGTTATATTCTGTAATAAAATTGGGAGAAAAAAATAGTGCCGTGCACATTCATTTACACTCCATCTGGATTTACAATGAACATTTTGCTACATTAGTTTTCTCTGTTCCTCTGTATATATACATATACATGTATGTGTGTATATGTAAATATTTATGTGTGTATATGTGTGTCTGTGTATAAACTTCTCTGTATTTATCTTCTCTGTTTCAGTAGTAGAAGTAAACGATATGAAAGTTATACACATAACATGTCTAAATCAGTGTTTCTCTCCTACAAACAAGATCATTCTCCTGCATAGTCATGATATTGTTAAGAAATTTGACACTGAGGGCACCTGGGTGGCGTGTCCCACTCTTGATTTTGGCTCAGGTCAGGATCTCGTGGTTCGTGAGTTTGAGCCCCGGCTCAGGCTCTGTCTGCACTGACAGAACTGAGCCTGCTTGGGATTCTTTGTCTCCCTTCTCTCTGTCCCTAACCTGCTGTGTTCTCTTGTCTATCTGAAAATAAATAAACTTTAAAAATTAAAAAAAGAAATTTAATATTGAAACAATGATATATTTGATTTACAAACCATGTTCAAATTTCCTGTTATCCCCATAATATTTTTTATTGCTTTTTTTTATTTCTTATAGTCCAGGGTCCAGTTAAGGATTTCATACAGTATTTGATTATCATGTCCTTATTGTAACTTAAATTGTAGTCTTCTTAATTTTTTTTTTCTCTTATTAACCTTCTATTTTTTTAATTGGTCAAGTTGTTGTCTTGTACGATGACCACAATGGATGTATGGAATGGGTATGTCTGATTATTCATAAGTAGATTTAGGTTACACATTTTTGGCAAGAGAAGTGCATTCATGATGATGTACTTGTCTTTGCATCGTGTCAGGAAGCTACATAATATCAGTTTGTACTTTTATTTATGCAGCTAAATTTGCTCAGTTAAGATGTCTACCAGATCCCTTTGTGTAAAGGTATTTTATGAATAATAAAGTATTTACTTGAATACTTTGCATATATCCTGTTTACCAACAACCTTTCACCCAGTAATTTTTAGCATCTATTAATGACCCTTGCCTGAATCAATTATTATATTGGTCGTAGTTCTATTAATTCCCTCTATGTTTATTAGCTGCTATTTTTTGATAAAGAGCTTTTCTTATCTCCAACACATACATCTATTTTAAAAAAAAATTAGTATGTACTCAATAGATTTCATTTTAAATCTAATGTATCATCTATCTGTGTTAACTTTTTTTTTTTTTTTTAAATCCCAAATTTGGCCAGTGAGAGACCCTTTAAAGTGGTTCCTATGCCTCCATTTGTCTTTGAGCACATGCTTGCTTTCTGGCACAAGATTGTTCTGCCCTAAACTGTTTCTCCTACTGGGGAATGATTTGGAGACCAAAAATCTGCATGCTAAGTGTGCTCATTACTACTACAGTGTTGTTGCTTCTTTCTAGTGGTCTTTTCAGTGTTCCGAGCTAGGATGATATTTAATATAGGCAGGCAGACAGACCACACACACACACACACACACACACACACACACACACACACACACACACTTCTTTATTTAAATAAGTTTGTTTTGGAACATGAGGATTGCTCATTTGGTTACGTATCATTGATTTTGCCTTAGGTCATGATCTCATGGTTTGTGAGTTCGAGCCCTATGTTGAGCTGGCAGTGAGGAGCCTGCTTGGAATTCTCTCTCTCTCCTTCTCTCTACCCCTTCCCCTACTCACATGTGCTCTCTCTCTCAGGATAAATAAATTTAAAAATTTTGTTTTGATACCGCCAACACCTTCCTAACCCTTTATTCCATATTTCTCGCTTCTTTCTCTCTAACATTGAGAATCTTGCTTCTAATAATTTAATGTTTGCTCATTTGTATTATCTGAAATACACATAAAAGAAACAACAACAACAGACCTACTAAGAGTTTAAGATTTCATTTGCAAATTTTTTTTTTTTACCTTAGTTTTTCTGTTTGGTAGTGTTAGCATTTTGAGTATACAGACAGGCTTATTTTTCTTGTTGTTTTCAATTTTACAATTCCCTTTTTTCTTTTTTTTTTTGCTTCTATTTTTTTTAACAATGTAAATGAAGCATTTGCCTCAGAACTGTATGCAGAGGTATACTCACCCTTATCCCTTTCACACTGTTCTCACCTACTCCATTTATAAATGTTACCATTTTCATTATTTTCTTTCTCTTTGATAAAAAATTATTTTCCCTTTTTCCAGAAATGATAAATTACTCTATTTACTTTTTTGTGCCTTGCTTTTTTTTAAAAGCAGTTTATCCTAGAAATCATTTATTATTAGCTCATAGAACTCTCCCCCCCTCCCCCCCCCCCCCCCACCACCATGGGTATATAGAATTCCTTTGTGTGGTGTTCTGTAATTTAGTTAACTGTTTTCTATGGATGTGTATTTGGTTTGTTTCTGCTTTTGCTATTTCAATAATGCTAATATGAAGAATCTTGTGCACATGGTGTTTGAGTCTTGGAGCTGGATAATTCTTGAAAGTGGGATGGTTGGTCCGAGAGTAAAATGTATATGCCATTACGATAGCCACATTCCTCTTTTTAGGGGTTGTCTATTTTGCATACCCATCAGCAGTGTTTTACAAATGCCTGTTTATGAGAATTCCTTCATTAACATCAAATATTGTAAACTTCTACATGATGAGTTGTTTTTTTTTAATATTTTTATTTATTTTTTTGGAAGCTAACATTCTTCTTTTAATTTAAATCGAAGTTAGTCAACATATAGGATAATACTGGTTTCAGGAGTAGAATTTAGTGATTCATCACTTACATATAACACCCCGTGCTCATCCCAACAAGTGCCTTCTTTAATGCCCATCACCCTTTTAGCCCATCCCCCCACCTGAGTTGTTATTTTAGCAAATGGTAGGTATATTGTATCACCAGGACACCTATGGAAAACAGCTGACACACTCAAAGTTGGATAATATAAGGAAGGTTTATTACAGAAACTAATTACAGAGGTGTGTGCAGGGTATGGGAGAATCACCATGGATAGCACAGGAACCTGCATCAGTCAATCTGTTTTCATTCCTAAGCTCAAAGGGACTAGGTAAAGGAAGGGTCATAGGAACCTAGGAGAGAGATTACTGTATAGCAGACTGCCTTTGGAGATTCAGCGACCTTTGATCCAAACATAGCCAGGCTGAGAAGAGTCCACAGGTAAGGAGGCAAGAAAAGACATAACTCTTTTCTTCCTCTGACTTCCTACTGGAGTTCAGTTACTGGGTACAGGAGTGCCTTGATGTAGTTTATATAGGTCAGTTTTCCAAGGGCACATGGAAAAGGGTGGAGAGTAAATCTGAAGGGACAAGCAAAAGTTATCCAGAGCATGTATTCACTTATAGATACATAGACCTTTGAAATAACTATGTAAAGCAGAGATTTGGAACCTCTGTCTTAATCCTTTTTGCTAGAAAGGCTACTGAGTGCTAGCAGTGTGTGGCTTATTTGTGTTTTTTATGAATGCTACTTTCTGCTCTGAGATTACTCTTTAAAAAATCTATCAGCTCTTATTCTCAATTTCAATATTCCTCAACAGTGCTTTTCAGTGCACTTTTAAAATACAAGGCCACATAGTCTTTTACCCTCAGATTTCTCTCGAAATAGCTTCATAGCTCTTTTTCCCCTTAATAGACTAATATCCAAAGTAATTTTAGACACTTCAGACTCCATTCTGTTGCTAATACCTATAGGGAAGAAACAGGGTCTGTTAACTTCTTTCTTTGGATCACTCTCATCTATTAATTTTATTATTTTATGAGAGAGTTCCATTACAAACATTGTATTTGGAGTTGGGCATTGTCCGAGTCATAAAAAAGCCTTTATGGCCCCAATTACTTCTGAATGTAAGTTAATAACAAGCCTTCTCAGTGAATCAGAACCACTGTATAGTTACAGCGTCTCAGTACTTTTGCGTATGTTTTTTAACCAAGTGGATTCTATTGCATAATCCAAATGATTTAAATTTTGGTAGATTGCTAAGTGATTTACCCTCTAATTTCATCTTTCACCTGTATTACCAATAGCTTTTTGGTAAGTGCCGTATGTTTCCTCTTGTTTAATAATACATCCCCTTTCTAATATCAGGTAGGCCCATTTTTATTTTCATTTTAAAATGTAACATACACTTCACTACTTTTAGGATTTTTTATCATAAATCAAGTTTTCAGAGCTAAGCTACAGGACTTATCCCACTTTTCCCTAATCTTATATTTGGAGCAAAGTAGTGCTCAGACAACCTAATTAATTTTATAGACAAAATGTATTCTATTAGTATTTCATTTTTCCTCTTCATAGTCTGTTTGAATTAATAGAGCTTCAGTCATAGAGTGTTTTTATCTTTAAATAGCACTTTTTATTTTTTGAACTCTAGAAATGGCTATTTTTTAAAGTGCATCAGCTATAACTGTAAGCCAGATTCCTTATTTCTCCTGATGGGAAGAGTTATTTTTCACATTACCTCAATGATTTAATAAGAAGACTTTTTAATATGTTACCGACAATTTCTTTCTTCAGTGAATATGGCATTTGCATGTCTCTCCATTAACCAAAAATCTCAGTGGTCTTCTGATAATCATTTTGAACATTGTTAACTATTCTATAATGATGAAGATGTGGATGGTAGAGGAGATCGGATTCAAAATTCATTCATTAATTTCCTCAGATAAGTCTTCTGTTTACTGTCCTCTTTGGTAGGACCTGAGGATTTAGAGGTGAACAATACACAGTCACTACCTGCAGACATAAACAAATGTACTATAATAAGGGGAAAGATATAAACAGTATAGTGTGGTAAGCATTATAATCAGTGTATGCCTAAGGAAGGTGAGTGACACAAAGCATGAGTTACATTTCTTGGGATGGTGCCAAGGAAAACTTGTTAGAGGAGGAGGCATGGTAAATGTTTAATAGGTGAATGAACACTAGTAAGTAATATAACGCTAATAAAAGATACAGCCCTATGCTGTAGGCTATAAAATTCTATTATCTTATTTAAAGATAAGAAACTTGAAAATACAACTAATGTTAGGAGGTTATAGAGTATAGAGTAGATTGCCAAGTGAATGATACAGTAACTAGCATACTAGCATTTATTGAAATACTCTGCTACAGACTACGTGTCTGATCATGTGTAATCACTAACTCTCTTAGGTATTGATATTAACTCTGCTTTATAGAGGCATAATAACCTCATGGAGGTCACACAACTAAAATATGGTAAAACCAGGATACAAATTCAAACAGATCAACTTTAGAAATAGTGCTCTCAGTGGTGTGTGTGTGTGTGTGTGTGTGTGTGTGTGTGTGTGTGTGTATAAAAAGGCCCATGGGAACCCTGAAGAGAAAGAAAATCTTGCCTGTTGAGAGCATTTGGAGAAGAGTTGCACATTAGATAGATGATGGATATCATGAAGAATACTCCAGGCATGGGTGTTGGCATAAATAAGTGTTTACTGGCAAAGTTTCCTTGAAGAACAGACCAGTATAATTGAGTAGTCAGGTCATGTAGGAGTATCAGGGAAGATCAGGTTAGAAACTGAGGACAGGGTGGGAGCCATCTGTCATGGATCCTGGAAATGAGTCTAAGTAATCTGTATTTCATCTGATAGAGAGCCATTGATGTTATGGGAGCAGGAGAGTAATACAGGAGTCAGTGTAACATAATTAAGTTCTTAACTCTATCATTTTCCATCTTTGTGATGTTGAGTATATAAGTTCTCTACACTTAGGCTCCCTTTTTTTATCTATAAAGTGATGATGATAATAATATCTACAGAGGTTAATTTGTAAAGTCTGACATGTAGTAAGTATTGAGCAAATGTTACTTATATATTATTGATGTGTTTTAGTAAATTTAATCTGAGAACAATGATTGTAGCCTAGGCCTAAACCATAGGCCATTAGTTAAGAAATAGTTGTAATAGGTAAATAGAAAGGAAGGGAAAAATACTAAGAATATTTTAGATGGATAATATTTTTAAATTTTTGTAGCTTTGGGATGCCTTGGTGACTCATTCAGTTGGGTCTGATTTCAGCTCAGGTCATGATCTCATGGTTTGTGAGTTTGAGCCTTGTGTCGGGCTCTGTGCTGAGAACTCAGAGCCTGGTGTTTGCTTCAGATTCTGTGTCTCCCTCTCTCTCTGCCTCTCCCTTGCTCGCACACTCTCTCTCTCTCTCTCTCTCTCTCTCTCTCTCTCTCTCTCTCTTTCTCTCAAAAATAAACATTAAAAAAATTTTTTTGTAGCTTAAAAAATATATGGTCTTTATGTTGTTTCATAGTATTCATGTGATCATTGTATCAGTAGTTAATAGCTGACAACTGAATATAACTTTACAATTTACAAAGCACTTTGGCATGTTATTGAATTCAATTCTCAGAACTGTCCTATGAGTTATTATTATTTCCAGGCCCAGAGTGGTTAAATAAGTCATTGAAAATCACACAAGTTAATGAAAATATCAGTGTGATACTTGTATTTCCATATACCTATTCTAGTGCTTTCTCTTTTATATCCTGTTAGGCAAGAACTGATACAGTGTAGCAGGTAACAATATGGAAACTGTTATTAGTACTTTGAAAGAGTTAATATTTTTTCTTAGGTATCTATCTTAACACCAAGAAATGAAACAAAGCATGAAAGGAGACAAATTTAGAGTCTACTAGTTATCTAATTCATATATAAACCAGTGATATTATTTGAATATAATCTCTGTTCAGAAATAAAAATATTAAGTGTCATAATTTGTCATTTAAGATAGCATTAGGACAAATGAAAATAAGCTCTTGCTTTTCTGCACCAAACTGTATTAGGTATTTACTACATTCTGACGGATTGTAAATATTTTACAATAGAACTATTTCTTAAGTGTTTGTAAATAGTACTGATCATGAAACTTTTTGAAATTTACCATCAGGCCAATGGTGGCAGAGTCTGCATAGAACTATGCTTCGTGGTGTTCTGGGAAAAACCTTTCGACTTGTTGGCTATACTATCCAGTATGGCTGTATAGCTCATTGTGCTTTTGAATATGTTGGTGGTGTTGTCATGGTAAGTTTTTACATACAAGAAAATAATAATTTCAAATATATACTTTTTTAATGAAGGGAAATGTGTTTTTTATTTTAATGGAAGTTATTTAATGGAAGTTATTTAATAAAATGGGACTATTAAAGCATAAAATCTTTCTAAATTTGGGGTTGTAAGAGAATGTTGGAATTGGCACTAATATAAAATTAAGTAACATTACTTCAAATAAGGTTCTGTATTCTGTTTCTGAGAGGGGCCCTACTAATAATCTAATAATAATAGTTTTTATCATTTATTGAATGCTACTTACTGTGTTCCAGTGATGTTTGAGGTTTTATATTTACTAACTCATTTAATCTTTTCTACTCTGTGAGATACTTATTAGATAGAAATCCATCATACATAAGAAAAAACTGAGGCTCAGTAAGCTTAAGTAACTTGCTCCAAGTTCCATAGTTAATAAGTAGATTTGGCATCTACAAGTAGTACTTTGGAATCTACAAAACCCAGTGAGTGGGTTTTGTTGGTGGTATGTTGTTTTAACAGATTCACAGTCCTACAACCTCAAGTTTAGTTGGAGAAATGCAAATAAACATATTTAACTAGAAGTCCCCTCTTTGATTTTTTTAATTTACATTGGTACTTCCAGTGGACTACAGAGGTAGCATATATAAACTTTCATTTTGTTCTTTGTTATTTCTGCCTTGGTAAGAAGTTTAGAGTAAAAAGTTTCATCTACGCATAAGTGAAGTCAATGGAGACTGGTGTATTTAGATATTTTAAGTGGCAGTGATCATTTATTATCGTTCTCAGGCATACATGAAGATTATTGTTTTAACTCATACTAATAGACCATCTTTAAAGTGCATCTCATTATGCCACTATTTTTCAGTAGAAAATACAAATTGCAGCCTCATCAAATGAGTAAGCTCTTCTCTTAGAAGAGAACTCAAGGCATGAACGTTTTGAGAATAGTGTGATACTACTTAATAAATTACCATCATAGGCACTGGGTATTTGATAATAGCAAGAAAGCAAATCATTTATTCAACAAATATTTATTGACTATCAGCTTTATGCCAAAGCATGTTTTTGGTGTTGATTATATAGCTTAGGAATGTGAGTGATAAGGTCCCTGACCTCATGGAGCTTACATTATACAGGATGGTCAAAATTTGGAAACATATGTTATTCACGTATTATAATGTTTTCTCACTCAGCCATTTTTAATATACTTACCTGTGTTTCCAGACTTGGTGGCCACTCTGTAGAGTTGAACTTACCTGGGAGGTGCCAACTTATGAATCATCAGCCAAGCTTGAAGAACATTTGTTTGAATTTCTTTCTTATAAGCCTGCTCAGATGATTTATGTTATATAAAAAAGGGTTTCCATTCAAATTAAAAAATTACCTCTCTTTTCAGTGTTCTGGACCATCAATGGAGCCTACAATCCAAAATTCAGATGTTGTCTTTGCAGAAAATCTTAGTCGACATTTCTATGGTATCCAAAGGTAAATTTCTGTCATAGATACATTAAAGTTATGGTGAAAACATGCATTCACATTGTGTCTTTTCTGCAGTTTCTTGAATTTATTTTTAAAAACTCTTCTGTAAATAACCAAATTAATGACCATCTAGTTAAAATTTTGATTCAAATATTTTCTCTCAGTTTGAGAAATTTAATAGTTTCTGTAAACATGCAGTCTTCTGGGTCACTGTTCCTTGCATTAGTGGCTAAAATTGAATAGCAGCCCATTTTATAATGTACAGTCAAGCCCACTTTACTTTTTTGGGGGGAGAGAGAGCCCTACAGTGTTTTGAGTGAAGAACCTAGGGACTTAGGAACTACATTACATATACAAACCAATGATTGCTTTTTAAATATTTGAAATAATCCTGAATTTCTTTTGATGACTGTTTTATTCTTCATAGCTTATGATGAGCACTTGATGATTCTTCGACTATAGCACTGTATATACCTGGGAACCAGGAATCTCATCTAGTATGAGTCTCCTGGTTAATTAGGTTGAAAAACTCCTTGACAAATACTGTTTCCCACTAAATTTTTAAAAACCCTATTCTGAGTGGTGTTTCCAGTCCTATGATACTGTTTATTCTGCTTAACTACGTATTATTCCTTCTGAATGAATGTCAAGTATTAGTAATTTAATGTATTTTCTTTTTTCTTTTTAATTTTTATTTTTGAGAGAGATAGAGAGAAAGAGAGCGCAAGTGGGGAGGGGCAGAGAGAGAGAGGGAAACACAGAATGTAAAGCAGGCTCCAGGCTCTGAGCTGTCAGCAGAGAGGCCAACACGGGGCTTGAACTCACGAACCATGAGATCATGACCTGACCCAAAGTTGGACGCTCAACTGACTGACCTACCCAGGTGCCCCCAGTAATTTAATGTATTTTCTAAAGGGCACTTCTCTGATTCCCTAAAATTTTGGGTTCATTAGTTTTTCACAATTATTAAAAAATAAATACTAGCTTTTCTTCTCCATAAACTACAAATTTGACTCATTTGAGTTGTTATTTAGCTTATGGCATAAGAAGGTTTAAGCACTCCTCTTTCATTATTGGCCTTTTCTATAGTCTGTTTCACATTACTGAAAAATCATCAAGAATAAGTGTAAAAGTATTCTTTACATTTACTGATCTTTTACCATCTTAGATTCTGTACAGAACTTGAAGTTATCTCTTGGTCAAGCTCTATACTCTACTATGGTGTCTAGGTTAAATTCTCCTTCATATCTTTTACTCATAACAACTTTAAGATACCAAATTGATAGATATGGGGTTATAAAATAAGACTTGCATTACAGGGGTTGTGTTCTAGCTTTCTTTCCTTTTTACCTTATATCCAAAGCACTTCATACAGTCTTTGGATTAATTAGAGACCTAGCATCACTGTAGCATGAAGATAAACTGCTGTTTTCCATGCTAACGAGATGATTTTACTCTCCTAGTCCTTGAGCATCTTTAACAAGAAGCTGAACTTGTTGGCTAAATAGATTTTGAATGAATAGCTCAATATTATCTTTTTTTTAATAGATACTCTTTGCATTCAGATGGGTAATACAAATAACTACATTCAGTAAGTTAATTAAGATTCTTTGGAGGTTTCATTTTGTATTCTATTCATTCAAGAGGCCCATTAGGTTAAAGGGCAGCTCAAAATCTGGCATTTATATGAGATATACCAAATAATTTTTACAACCAAGGGAGTTGGTTGGTAACTTCAACTTTAAAAATATTACTCTCCTGAGTATTCCTTTTACCTACAGCACAGAACTCTGAGATTTTAGGGGAATCTCGGACACTTGGCAAGAGATCCTTCAGCTAGCTGCCTGTTTCTAAAGCTAGAATAGCCATCCGTTTAGGCAAAATAAAAGTCTGCATAACTAGTATTTAAAGCACATGAATCTCTTTTCAGTTAAATGCACAGAACACTCATATTTATAATAATCACAGTCTCTTATTACTATTTATTCTTTCACCAAATAGTTAATGAGCACCTAACTTATAACATATGCAGTATATTATAGAGAATGTTAAGATGAATAAAATATTGGTCTTTTTCAAAAGCTTACAATTTAGTAGGTTAATCAGGATGTTTATAACTATAAATGTGAAAGGAAAATTTAAACCTTACTTCTGTTAAGTTCCTTTAAACACCCTATTTGAAAGAGTTGAGAATCCAAGGAAAAACTATTTTGTAAGCTCTATAGTTAGACCACCAAAAGTATAATCTGCATTAATATTGGTTTCTGTAAAAACACCTTGACTGAATTATGATTTTTATGTTGCCATTCAAGTACAGAATTTAAGGGTCATATTGATTATTTTTTTTAAAACGCAAACTGAATAAAACATCCACAGAAAACATTTTATTTCCCCAAAGCTAGCCAAAATCAACTTTGTTTAGTATGTTACAATCTTTGCAAACTTATTCATCTGAAAGTTCCATTGGTATGGTTCCAGTTGGTTGAAAAGAGACTAGTTTTTCCCATTTCAGAGAAAGGGCAGCCTTATATTACCTGCAAATTATAGAATTTAATGTTTTATTTTTATTTATTTTTTGAGAGAGAGAGAGAGTACAAGGGTGGGGAGAGGGGCAGAGGGAGAGATAAAGAATCTTAAGCAGGCTCCATATTCAGCGTGGGGCCTGACGCAAGGCTCAATCTTGTGACCCTGGGATTATGACCTGAGCTGAAATCAGGAGTTGGATGCTTGACTGACTGAGCCATCCAGGCGCCTCTAGAATTTAGTATTTTAATAGCTTTCAACTCCAAGAAATTATTGTTCCAGTGAATACTATTACTGTAAAATTTCTGATGAAGAAGGCGTCTTTTATAACCTTACATAAGAATCTTTCCTGTATATTCATTCCTCTTTGATTTGGTTATTTAAGACAATTTTGTCTTACCTCCCAAACTAAACTTTATTTTTGTTAGCTAATGATTCCAGTGTAATTAATCAGAATTTCATTTTTGATTTGGCTACCAAAAAGTTTAGAACTCATATTAATACTTATGTATATAACAATAACTAGGTTTCTGATTTGACTATCATCTTCCCTTTATTTTTATAGCTTTTGCTATTTTGATATGTGCACCTTTTATTATAACTAACATCAAATTATTTCCGCAACTGTGTACAAACAATAAGTAAATATATTAAATCCTTTCAAATATGTGAGTTAGTCAACAGAATTCACTTACTACTAATTTTTTGCAGAAAGAGAATGGTGTTCTGTTTGGTTGGGGTGTTAGCCTTATTTTGTCTCCTTCCTCCATTTTGTCTCCTTCATTTCCACTTTTAAAGATCTTTCTTATTTTTCTAACACTTATATATTGTTATTTCTTCCATGAATCGTGCCTTTGATAAGTAATCATACCCATATTGGTTATATATGTTTGGTACTCCAATTTATTTTTTGTAGTATGTGTTTGGGCAGCTTTTAGCATTTTATTTGGTTGAATCTTCTGATATTATCCCTCAAAAATAAGTCTGACTATACTGTAAATTATCTGGGTTGTTTATATATATTGTAATTCCTCAGTTCTTTGAGCTCTAGGGAAATATTTCTGCTATTTCTATATTTTTATGTGCTCTAGAGTCAATACTACCGGCTGGGCAGTAAAATTAACATAGTTAATTTGGTGATACTTACGTGGAATTGCTTTTACATAGTTTTGGTTCTAAAAATTTGGATATGGAAGTAATATATAGTAGGTACAGTGCAAGAAGGTAATTCTTACGGAATTACCAGAAATTTAAAAATCTTCTAATAGCTTCCACTACTCTTGTTGTATTCTGACCCATAAAACAATCACAAAGCTGGTAAATGTATGAGAGGGTCAGTATGTGAGAGGATAAACAGTGTTGGCTTTAAGTTGTAAGGGTCCGTCCATGTGTTTATGCTTAATAAATAACACTGACCTTTCTTTGACTTTTTTTCCCCTCAGAGGTGACATTGTGATTGCAAAAAGCCCAAGTGATCCAAAATCAAACATTTGTAAAAGAGTAATTGGTTTGGAAGGAGACAAAATCCTCACCAATAGTCCATCAGATTTCTTTAAAAGCCATAGTTATGTAAGTAACATTTTAATTATGTTATTCATTGATTAGCATTAACTGAACACACTGACAAAAGAAAATAACTTTTTTTTTTCATATTTTGAATATAAGTTAAAATGCTGCATTCAGTAGAATTTAAATATGTTTGTATCAAGGGATGCCTGGGTGGCTCAGTTGGTTGAACATCTGACTTTGGCTCAGATCATGATCTCATGGTTCGTGGGTTCAAGCCCTGCATTGGGCTCTCTGCTGTCAGCAAAGAGCCCCCTCCGGTTCCTCTGTACCCCTCTCTCTCTGCCCCTCCCCCACTTGCACTCTCTCTCAAAAATAAGCAAACATTTTAAAAAATATATGTATTAAGAACAACTTGGCCATTATATTTTATATATTTTAGTTCCCTTTAAAGCCCTACATAAATACCTCAATAATAATTGTTGCAGGCATGATTCACCAATGAACGTTAAAATATTGGGCAAAAGTTTGAGAAAAATAACTTATTTGCATAGTCTCAAAGTATCTCCTTCAGGACATTTATTACAAAGGGACAAATAGTAGCTCGTAGAGGGGAAACTGGAAGGCACCACTTAATTGAGTGATCAAGGTTAACTTCACCAATAAAAGGACATATCAACATAATGTAGTTCCTGAAGTGAAGCACTGAGAAGGGCGCATCACTTTTGTGGTATTTTTGCAGAAGAAAGTGTAACCTCTGTCTAATCATGAGAAAGCATCAGACAAACCCTGAGTGTCATTCTGCAACATAACTGACTAATACTCTTAAAAAATGTCAAAGTCATGGGACACCTGGGTGGCTCAGTCGGTTAAGCATCCGACTTTGGCTCAGGTCATGATCTCATGGTTCGTGGGTTGAAGCCTGCGTTGGGCTCTATGCTGACAGCTCAGAGCCTGGGCCTGCTTCAGATTCTGTGTCTCCCTTTCTCTCTGCCCCTCCCCTGCTCATACTCTGTCTCTCTCCCTCAAAAATAAATAAATAGACATTTAAAATATATATATATATATAAATGTCAAAGTCATGAAAGACAAGAATTGTCATCGATTGGAGAAAACAAAAGAGAAATGCCAGCTAAATCGCATCTAGGATCCTGGCTTAGAAAATTTTTCCACTGACTTGTTAGTGGCAAATGTGGTAAAATCAAAGTCTGTAGTTTAGTCTTTTTAAATCTGATTTAAATTTTTAGAATAGAAATTGTATATGCCTTAGTCTAATCAACTTGATTATCCAGTTAGAAAAAGAGAGCAAGAGCAGCAGAATGGAAGAGTGAGGAGCAGGTGTAATGTTAGCTCCTCTCACCAATCACCCAGCTGCTGTGACAGAGCTTATGGCAGGGGAGGGTGGTCTTTTCTTTACTGAACATGTGCTTTTCTTACTTTAGTGTTATAACTTAATTTTTTACTTTCTTAAAAATACTCTGTGTCACCCTCAAATTATTGATGTAGCTGTTACAGCTGTTGACTAACTTTACTGTTAACTATCTTCATTCCCAATATAAAAAAAATAATTAAGAGTTAAATTGTCTTGGTCATTGTGTATTTATTTTTAACTATAATAGCCTTTGATTGCCTTGTAAGTTTGATCAGTAGATTATTAAATCTATTATTTATGTACCACCCATAATGCACTATGATTCAGCAGTGCAAATGTTTTTGATGTTTATTACCACAATGCTAAACATACTAGTAATTGTTAGCTGATAGTGATAATAATGTTGAAGATGATAGTGTATTATCAGATAATCTATTTTTTTCTATGACCTTCATCATGGACTTGGTATCCTTTTATACTTCATTTAAAAACGTCAGAATTTTGCTTAATGTTTCATCTTCATATGAGTGTTAACATTTCATAAACATTCTAGTCACCTTTAAGTTGTTTTAGCAACAAGCATATACTTGAGACCAGAAATAATTTTGCCAGTAGACAGAAGAAAAAAACATATACATGATGTCATCTACTCTCTGTGTACTTAAACATCATACAGTTGTTGGTGTTTTCTTCTTAAGAGTTATTAGAGGAAGAACATCAGGGGATTAGATCTTTGCTAAGTAATCTGAGCAAATAATCAGAGCACTGTAAGATGTAAATTTTTTGAATATTCTGTATAAGGAAATAAATTCATCGAATTTTTATTGTCTATGAATCAATAAATTAGAGGACACTGCCATATTGTTCTAGGTATATTTTGTTCACTTTGGTTTGACATTTATAAGTGACAGACATAATTGTAGTACTATTAGCTAACACTTATTATGTATTTACTCTGTACCAGATACTGTTGAAACTCTTTACAAGGCTTAATTTATTTAATCAACCAAACAGCAACCCAATAAGATAGGTAGTAGTAGTATTTGACAGATGAGAAAACTGGACAACAGAGAGGTTAAATAGATTGCCCAGTTTCAAACAGTGAGAGACAGTTGGAATTCAAACACATCCCCTGGCTGCATCCAAAATTGTACTCCTTACCATGCTACTACTACTTCTCCCAAAATATCTTCTACTGATTATTATACTCTTATCTCATCAAATTGTACTTCCCTTAAATGTATTTGTCTTCAATATTTTTTTTAAAAAAGAAAGGGGACTATTTTTGATCAGGGGCAATATTGGTCCTGAAAGAGAAGCCACTGATTTTTTTTTTAAATCTTTTTTTTTTTTTAATGGTTATTTATTTTTGAGAGACAGAGTGCAAGTGGGAGACACAGAATCCGAAGCAAGCTCCAGGCTCCTAGCAGTCAGCACAGAGCCCATCGCGGGGCTCGAACTCACAGACTGTGAGATCATGACCGGAGCTGAAGCCGGATGCTTAACTGACTGAGCCACCCAGATGCCCCCGCCACTGATTTTTTTGAAGGCTTCCCTGCCTCCACCAGTTTTTCCAAGCTGGGCTTTTCAAGCAAGTAGAATTGTATAGTTATTACAGAACCACTTTAGCAAATGTGTTCCATTAATCAAGGTGATTTATAACAAAAATTCATCCAAGTTTGGAGCACTCTGAAGAGATATCCAAACCTTTGCAGGATCTCCCCCTCTAGAGTGTTCCTTTTTTAGCTATCTCTGTGGCACACTGGTGCTGTATATTATGAGATGGGTTTCTTTCCCTTACCTATGTAACCTCTTAGAAAAATCGTTGTTTATGATGAAGACATTGCTATTCAGATCTTGATTGAGTTGCTTGGTAAAGATGATGAATATTAAATATGTTGTGAATTCCAGGCAAAAAAAAAAAAAAAAAATCTCCTAAGTAGGTGCTTCAGAAAGCAAAACACCAAAATTGTCATTTGGAACCTACAACTTAGAGTTTAGCATATGAAAGAAATAGCATTGTTCGTAAGTTGGCAAAAACGAATATAAACAGATCATTGGTTAAGTGATGTGGAACCATTTTATTCATTCCAGAGTTCTAAAAGTCCATGTGGCAGCAACACTTACAAACCATGATTTATTTTTTGCATTAAGCTTTTGGAAACTGAGCAGTCCCTATCAGGTACTGTTGGAGTGGGTTTTGCTCATTTCAGTGGTGTTGAGGCCAAAAATGCTTTTCTTGGGTTATGGGCTGAGCATTGGCTACTAGGATATGAGCTTAATTTGTGACTTTGAAAAGAAACATATTATACTCAGCTCAAACATCTTGAATAACTTGCCTTTCCATACTACAGGAATTCCTGAGTTTGAAGTTAAAAGCCACTAATTTGCCAAAAATAATTTAGTTGGAAGTAGAAGCATTTAGCAAATGCTGCTACCATTGGGGTGTAAGACAAGTTCATATCTTGTTTTCTTGGAATAACTTCAGACTGCTTTCTGCTTTTACCTTTCCCATTTTCTTGCCTCCCTACACCATCACTGATGATTCTCTACACAGACTCTGAAATGATCCTTTTTAATAATGGTGCTTGTTAAGTGTAATAATGTTAGTCTTTTCCTCAAAGACCCAAGTGTCCTCACATTTCACTCATAAGAAAAGTCTAGGCCTTTCAATATCCTGGAGACCCTGTAAGATCATTCTTCCTGCTGCCTGTACTTGTGGTTAAAGGTCTAATTAGAATACAGGCACTCTCATTTGTTTACATATTGTCTGTGGCTGCTTTCACTGCAAGAGCAGAGTTGAGTAGTTGTAACAGAGACGATATGGCCTGCAAAGCTTAGGCTGTTTACTATCTGCCCTTTACAGAAGAAGTTTGCTGACTCTTGCTTTAGAATATAAGGTTTTTCATGGCAAAGATTTGTTTTGACCACAGCTGATTTCCTAGCACATGAACTTTGATAGAACATCTGGTAGGTACTTTAAAAATACTTGAAGGGTGGACAAACGTGTATATGTTTAGGGTCCAACCATGTTTTCTTCTAATTTCTGTTCTACTCCTCAATTTCCTTTAGTTTCTGCTGCAAACTTGCTCCTAAGTGCATGTTGTTACTATTTTTCAGGTACGGTAGGTGTTCCAGTAGCTCAGTAAACCATATAATACTGAGAAACTGGCAATCTGTGGTTATTGTAGTCTTCATAGATGTTTTGAAAGCTAAGCTAGTTCCGCAGGCTACCTGACCACCTTCCATGATTCTAGATGAAAGTTGTAGAAAATATTAGGATGTCCTTGTTACTTTGTAGCAGGACAGCACAGTGCCAATTAAATGTTTCTTTCCCCAAGTGACTTACTTTTGGAATCAGTGACATTTTTCAGCCCTTTTATTAAGCAAACTAAAAATTCACCTGGCTCTGAATTGACTTATTGTTGTGGAATACTCTGAATGTGGTCTAGACTAAGTCTTCTAAAGGAATGGTAGATGAGGTACCCTGGACTTTCTAAGGGAAGGTTTGTTGCCCCAGAAATGCTGTGGTAGTTTTGTTAGGTAAAGACTAAATTGCCCTAGCAACATGCTAGGTGCCTGCTAATTAGGCCGTATGGTCACGACAGTTTTCTACATTTCAGTAGAAATTCGTGTGCTTTTTGCACGTATTAACTACTATATAAGTATTCTGTTCTTTTGATCCTTTTACTGGTTGGCAGATTAACGATGGGTCAAGTTGTTACCTGTAATTGGTAAATTGTTGCTTTAAGTGTAAACTTCTGCTTTGCATTGGCTGTTCACTATATTATGAATCATTTTTAAATCTTTCATGTAATTACAACTTTATAGTTTCTCAACCATAGCAGCCACTGTATTAAATGGACATATTAATAGATCTGTGATTATGGGGATTTCAGTATATTCCTGTAATTAGAGCATCACAATCTTTTATTTTTGTTAAAGCAAACATATCTATACTTATTAGAAAAATTATGTTTTAATCTATTATTAACCTATCAAAATATAAGGCTATTTAAAACTTTTTCGTTTTTGCTACCACAGATCCCAGTGTTATACACAAAAGGTGAAATGTTCACCAAACAGTAGTCTGTTAGGTGACTAAGGAATGTAGTATTTCTAGCCTTTAAAAAAAATTATATATATGTTAATAACAACATCATTATTGTTATTGAGAGAGATGTAAGCAATAGAAAACAATTTTATATTTCAGAAAGAACTGATTAAATGTTCTCAGGATATATTGGTGGGATACTGTTTTTAAAAGGAGAAGTTGTAAATGGGGTAATATGCCAGTGATAAAGCTGTTTTACAGTGTATTGGAAAATATTTCTGAAAAACTGATCAGCAAACTGAAAAACTCACTATTTGGACAGTGTTAGAAAATGGTCACTGTATAAAGTTAACACTAATAGCACCTTACTGTGTACTGTGTATTTAGGTCATAGTTCAAATCCTTGAATATCTTAATGCTGTTTTTCTGTTTGTTTAAATGTCATTTACTTTAGCTAAAAGTCACAACCATATGGTCTTCTATTACCACTTGTATTATAAACACAAAAAGTACTTATGTGGAGGGAAAGGAATCATCAGATTGAAAGGGCTTGTTTATTATAAGCTGCTGATACACTAAATCCTTATGTCATTTAACTAGAAGAACTACCTAATAATGTCACTTATTACAACTAGGATATCTAAGCAAGAGACTTGCTTTTTGCAGACTATAGTGATAAAAACCTGTGCTACACATCCATTTCTCAGCAACGGGTCCCGGGATAATCAATCGTGGCATACTGCTAATGCCTTGATTGCAGCTGATGT
Source organism: Felis catus (assembly GCF_018350175.1). Taxonomy (NCBI): domain Eukaryota; kingdom Metazoa; phylum Chordata; class Mammalia; order Carnivora; family Felidae; genus Felis; species Felis catus. The sequence goes on along the minus strand of NC_058377.1, from coordinate 85,687,354 downwards.
GGAGGAAATATGTTTACTCTTTTGCTAAAGTGAAGTTCACTGCGGAGATGACGTGACTTTTTCATCCTATAGCTAACACAATTCTGAAGATAAATTTGACTTATTGTTTACAATTCTGAGGTGTTTTTCTTCTGATACTAACATTAAATAACCATCTTTGAGGCCTCCACAACTTAAGCATTTTCTGATGGGTTCTCTGGACATTTTCAGAATAATTTAATCTTATTTTAACAGTAAGATGTAGTTTATAGAATTTTATTTTGTAGAAATGTATTTTATCTTATGTATGTTTGAATATATATTCACATACATATGAAGATCAGCATTTGTGCTGAAAGAGTAACAAGTCTTCTTGAAACTGTGTTTTGCTCACCTAAATATATTTTAACCACTGAGAGTTGGAAAACCAGTGCCATTGATGTGAATCGAGGGAGGCAGTTATGCAATTCAGTAAAATGGAAATATTTATGTATGTTTATCTGAAAGTTATATGAGACCTTTCTACTTTAAGGTTGCCTAAAAGGAATTGGGAGAAAGAAATTAAGAAGACTGAAATTGTAATGCTGCTGTTCAGCATCGGCACCTGAAGCAGACTGTATCTCTAATGGTAGAGAGTATATTCCGAGTGTCATGTGGCTTCCTAATCTGATACAGTGCTCTGCTGGAAAGCTGCTGTTGACGAGGTGGAATATGTTGAAATGTCTTTTGAAATAAGCGTCTAAATGAAGTTCTTATGTTCCCACTTTAGGTAATTAAAATTCTGTGGGTTTCAGTGACTCACTTAATGTTAGTCCATAAAAGCATTCTCACTCTACTAAATTATCATCTGCCTAAAATTAGAATTGGAAAAGAGGAATAACATGTAAAAGTAGGTATGCATGTTATAAGACAGTTGAAAATTGTAAGTTAAACTGTTGGCATTATAAGCCATTGTACTGCTAACCTACATATATGAATGCTTTCCTCTTGCATTAGAATTTTCATAACTATTGGAAGATAGCGTAGGAATCATTTAGTTTGACACAGCTAGTGCCTGCATCCCCACTAAACACACCTGATGTGCCAACAGAGAGATTGTCTCCTTAACATTTAAAACTGTAGGGTGAGCAATTTAAAATTGTAAGCTGCAACTTAAGATTCTGATCTACCTCCTGTACACTGTGTGTATGAATCTCTAAATCAGGAAGGATTAGAGAGTCTTTTTGTCATCTGAAGAAACATGAATTTGACCTGACTTACCTATGAAAAGAAAGTCAAAGTAGGTGTAGGGTCATGGACCAATATGGATTTCTAACCCTAAATGCAAATGTAGTACCTAACCCCAAACCAATCCCAGCATTTAGGCATCTTCTTTAATGAGGCTGTGCTCCAGAGCAGCTAGAAGCACTGGACTTGGGAGTTGGGGAGGTGGGTTGGTGGAGAAGACGTACGTAAGTGGTCCTCAGCAAGCCATAGTGGCAGGCAAAATTTGCCAGACATTAACTTCACAAATTTCCTTTTACTTTTATTTATTTATGTATTTATTAATTCCATAACTAAGTGCTGTTGAGCACTTACCTGAGGGCCAGAACTATGTTAAAGTAGATTAAGTCTCTGCCTTCAGTGCTGCGCAATAGACCTTTCTGCAAAGTGGGAATATTCTAGATCTGCACTGTCCAGTATGGTAGCCACTAGGCACATGTGACTGCTGAGCACAGGACACATAGCTAGTGTGTCTGAGGAACTGAATTTGAATTTTATATAACTTGTAAAATCAAAAGGCCACATGTGTTACTAGCGGATACCAAAATGGACAGTATAGCTCTAGAAGCTTATAGCCAGATTGGAAGAGCAGACAAGGAATTACAATGTGATGAAATAGAATTATATACAGGGTGCTATGATAAGGCACAAGACGATATTTATTTAGACTGGGATCGATAGGATTTTTCCAGACAGGCAGGGGAGTAAAGCTTGAGTTGAAATTCTAAAGAATCAGTAGGAGTTGACCAAAGCAAGCAGCATATTCATAAGGTCTAGAAGGGAGAGTATATCATTGTGCTTTGGGCATCTGCCAAAAAGTAAGTTCTCCTGTCTGGGACATATAGTGGGGAGGGGTGGGTAGTGAAAAGAAATGAAAAGGTAAACAGCACTCAGTTCCTTGTGTCTCAAACAGGGAAATAACATGATCAGATAGTTTTTTTAAAATCACCCTTAAAATAAAAACTTTAAAGTTTACTTCTTGTGTAAAAAAACCCAATATTATTAAATTCTTGGAAAAAATAAAAAGTCACTCCGATATTAGTATAGATTAATAGAGGAAAGTTTGGAGTAGGAAAGACTGGAGGCTGAGAGACCAGTTAATAGGTTGTAAGACATAATTAAGATAATAACATTAAGAATGGAAAGCAGTACAAAGTTTGGAGAAAGAGTAAGGAAATATCTAGACTGGATTGGATGCTGGAAGAAATGGAACTGAAGGGCTTAAAATGGAGCCAGATTTCTGGTTTTAGCAATGAGGGTAGATGGTACATTAGGAGATTCTGGGGGGACATGTTAATTTGGGAAATGGAGAGAAGATATAGCCTGTCTAATAAGCCTAAGAGAGACTTTATTTTAAATGAATACAGTGGCAGCTAAATTATTATAAGTGGGGAAAAAAACCCAAGTGCTTTCCTAGAATGACATTTGGGTATTATACAATTCCCTCCTGAATGTCCACAGTGTATTCTCATGATCTCTTAGTTAAAACAATGTTTTGGTGCTCTCAGCCCTCAGAGATAAATCTTACTTTATAAAGATCTCCAGCTATTCTCCTCTTTGTACCTTACTACATCGTTACAAAAAATGTCATCTGTCGTCCACTAGTCTAACTTGGAATTTTGTATTCACAAAGCTAGGTTTCATTTTAAATACCTTCCAAGGTATGGTGCATTAGAGTTGTGGTTTTGATGAATAAAACACAAGTGGAAGAATCATCTATCTGTCAAGAAAAACATGTAACATAATGCCTTTTGTGTGTTTTTTTAAGGCATTGGTAACATCAAATACAACAAGATCTACATATTTCATTGTAATTATTTCTTCTTTGCAGTATGGACTCTTTTCTACCCCAGATTTTCTATTTCTTATACCATTTCAGCTGTTGAATCAGATTTCTTAGCCAGTCTCTATATGAAGTACTTATGTATGGGAGCCATAGAAAATGGAAAAAAGCTCTATTCATTCATCTATAGGAGTAAATCCATATAGGGATGAGTTTTGACTTTGGGAAGAATTATTTGAAGTCCCAGGAATAAAAATTTTGGTGGAAAAATAATAGTACATGCTTTGCACAGTATGTATATATCTGATTTGCCAACTGTTTAGACTTTTCTCAGAGAATGAGAAAATTCATTATTTACATACTTACCATTCCATTCTACTACTCTCTGAAATACCCTGTGTTTCATTAAGTTAGGCTCATCTTTTGGAATATGAGAACCAGAGTGTACAGTAGGGTGTATTAAAATGAAGCTACAGAGATAGTCTTGAAATGAGAATTGAGATGCTTCTTTTAAGTACTAATCCAAAAGCAAAACAGGTAACATTATTTTACAAATAGAACAAAAAAGAAGAGCAAAATAATCTATTGTCCTAGGAAAACAATACTATAGGATTGGGACATTAATACTAGATGGCTAGGATGGCAAGGCATATTTGTTGTCTGATCTCAGAAGCTAAGGAGGGTCAGGTCGGGTTAGTACTTGGATGGAAAAGGCATGTTTGTTGGCTTTAGTCCCAACACCTTCCCCCACTGTGTACCTTCTGACTGGTTGGTATACAGTTGCAAAGAAGTGAAAGCTTCACAAGGAAGAGCCTAAGCATTTGGTATTTAATAAACATTGCTTAAGATGCCTGTTGAAAAAATAAAAATGGTAGTCTTAACTACATTTGGGAGATTTGATCTTAAAAACTGAATTTCACTTTGCAGAGAACTGGGTAAACTGTTTAGGAAACCAGGAACAAAGAAAGCCCATCAGACACCATTCATACCAGCAGGTGGGGCAGCTGATAAACACAGTAGCTAATAATTAGTGAGTGCTAACTGGGTGCCAGGAGCCTTATGTATTGTTTCATTTGGTTCTCCGAAATATTTCTGTAAGGTATTTATTAGTCTCAGTTATATAGAAGAGTTTTAAATAACCTGCCTAAGGTACTTAACCTAGTAAGTGGCAGAGCTACATTTTGAACTCAGGACTCTTGTTCTGTAGACTGTATCTTTCAACCACTGTGCTGAGACAGCCCATCAGAAATTCCTCTTCAGGCTGGATGGAGGTATTAAGTACTTGCGGAGCTGAGCTTGCAATAGCTATGAGAATGAGCAAGTCAAGTCTTAGATTAAGCTCTAAACCTATTCAGCAAGCAGATGCTCAATAAGCATCCCCCATCATTACTCCAACCTGGAGCTATAGCCTATTGGAACTTCTGTGAAATTCCTCTTTGGTGATAATTGGCTAATGAACCCAACGTGGCACATTTGTAAGTAGGGAAGAACAATAACAGTCCTCATGAATGATGCAGATAGAAGAGTAATAAGTGAGCATTTAAATGGGGAGAAAAAGAAGCAGAACTGCCTGGAAATAGTACCCACTGAAATAATCAGTGTGTTAACTGTTTCATGCCTGGTCCTTACAAATGTTAATCCCTTTGTCAGGCATCTAGCATTTGGGAGTACCACCATCAGGACTCCAGGTAGACAAACGTGGGCAAGAAGTTGTGCCAAGGAGAATGTCCATGAAAATAGAATGTTTGTGAAACTGTTTCTGAGTTTGGCTTTCAGAGATACTCATAACTGGCAGTTGAGACTCCCATTTTTTGAAATTAAAATTAATCATGTTTTCTCTGCCTTGTGTTATCAAAAGCTCTTCTACTTGATGGCCTCCTAGAGGATTCAGTGCTTCACTTTCTGACATACATATCTTTGTGTATAGCTTTTGTTGGTGTTATAGAGAGCATAAACTCCAATAATTATTGATGATGTTTCTAATTTTGCTTTTGCATGAATCATACTAATACTGGGTTTTATGAAGTTCTTTTAGAACTATATAATTATTTCATTTCCCAATATTCTCTCTAGTAGCTTGTATGCACAGCATCTTACCATGGCTATGTTTTGGTTATATGAGTCATGATTAAGCAGAATATGCATTAGCCACATAATGGTATATAGTAATTTGACTTGATCCTGCTTAACTGGAAGATAGTAACATAAAAAACAATTTTTTGGCATTAATTGTTAGAGTGAAATGACATGTGAAATGAAATGTACATTCATCATATGGGCTTTTTTCCAGGGTAGGGAAATTATACATTTTTATATTTCACATTTATCATTCTAGGAGACCCAAAACAAAATCTTGAAAATATATGTGGAAAATTACATACTCTTAAGATTAAAGTGTTAACTGATGTATTACCCCATTTACTTTTGCCAAAAAGAAATAAGGCTTTATCTGACTGCTTTCATAAAATGTGTGTACCTCTCCTTTCCCTTTATAATTCGGGAAAAGGAAAAAAATGATGTCAAAAAAGGATTCCTAAAACTTTATCCCTTTCCTTGCCTTTATGATTTTTGTTTCTTTAATAACTACTGTTTTCCTTTTCATTTATAGTCATTTTAGAAAGCTTACTGAGGATTGAGTAGTAGCAGGCCAGTGCATACCCTACCTTTGTTGCCTGTAGATTATAAAATATCCTGCCAAAAAGGGTTAATTAACAATGAATCTATTATTAGGGTTTTCTGTTTCTTGAAACTTTTGAAAGGCCAGACATACAAATATTCTTCAGTTGGAACTTTTTCTTAATTAGATATTTTTTGCTTAAATAAATGAGTTTGATTGCTATTTAGTAAATGTGTTATTTGATATTGTGGACTCTTGCATCAGATTTCACTTGAATCCAGAAAAGTAACACCTGTGGGTTGGTTCACAAAGCCTCTTTTGTTAAATGGACACCCGCGGGCCATGAGGCAATTACATTTGTTGCTTGTACTATAAAGGAGGCACTTAACTAGACCTCAGTAAGTATAGCTAAGAACTAGAGGCTTGATTCTTTTGTCCAGCCCTGAGATTAGGTTTTATCATACATCAGGAAGTAAACCTCTGACGTAGAAAGGAAAAACAAGAATGTTTTAAGGGTTCTTTCAATGCTTTAAAAGTTAGCCCTGGGAAAATTCAGATTAGAGCCCAAGTAAAAATTTCTATGTGGTATTCATTGTAAACATGTTCATATCTTCTTACTCAGCTTCACAAATTCATTCAAGTTGGTATGGCAGATTTACAAAGGTATGAACAGGAAAAGTAATCTAACCATTTACAGTTTTGGTTATGAGAAGTAACGAACAAAGGCATGGATGGAATTAGGGATTTCCATTTTTGGTAATTTGCAAACATTTATTATAAATGAGTTTATTGGTGTCCTTACTACTTTAGTTGCAAAGTTATAATAGCTCTTTTTAAAATACATTTTAAACTACCATTTTATCTATTAATATTTTATTATAATATTGCTATAGGATTTTTTTCTCTTAACTGGTTTGAATATCCAATTTAGTGATAAACAGTAGGTTATCCCACAGATAATAACTGTGTTTGGGGTTAGAAAATTTTTGTTCTGTTTCTTGTCTCAGTCTATACCAGAAAGGTCAAGTTTTAAGTTTTGGACCCATACCAAAAATGTGTTGTACTTTATGCTTATTTAAATAAATGAGTTCTTAGCTAGGCTAATATTTTAGTTATCCAGAGATCTGGTAACAGTAGTGCGAATTGCAATCATTTATTTGTACTATAGAAAGAAACAGAACCTTCTATATAGATTGGAAGTTCAGTCCCTCTCTACACTATCAAAGGCAAAAAAAAAAAATAATAATAATTGAACAAAGCTCATCCTAACCTGCATCGTGATGGACAGTGTTCTCTTTTCAAAAAGTACAAGTATCACTGAAGGGACGAGGCATATTAAGATACATATATGTGTGTGTATATATGTATATACACACAGACGGCCCCTGATTTATTATGGTTTGACTTAAGTTTTATTTTTACTTAAGTACTTTTACTTAATTACTTTTGTAATTTACCTCACAAATCAAGAGGGTAAAGTGACCACTTGCATCCAACCATCCTGTACCATACAGCCATTCTGTTTTTCACTTTCAGTGCAGCATTCAATAAATTACTTGAGATATGTCACCCTTGATTATAAAATAGGCTTGTGTTAGGTGATTTTTGCTCAAGTGTAGGCTAATATGTGTTGTGTATTTAAACTAGGGTAGGCTAAGCTATGGCATCCGGTAGGTTAGGTGTATTAAATGCCTTTTTGACTTAGAATACAGTTGATCCTTGAACAGACAACATGAGTTTGAACTGCATGGGTCCATGTACACGTAGATTTTTTTATACTATGGTACTGTAAATGTATTTCTCATCCTTATGTTTTTCTGAACATTTTCTTTTCTCTACCTTATTTTATTGTAAGAACACAATGTATAATACCTATATAAAATACGTGTTAATCGACTGTTTATGTCATCAAGGCTTCCCGTCAACAACAAAACTATTAGTAGTTAAGTTTTGGGGGAGGTCAAAGGTAATACATGAATTTTCGACTAGTGGGAAGGTGGGTCGGCACCCCAGTCCCTATTGTTCAAGGGTCAACTGTATTTTCAACTTATGATGGGTTTTTTTGGACATAACTTCATGGTAAGTTGAGGAAGATTTATATACATTTTTTAATTAAGCAATATATACTGCTCATAAACATGTAAATTTTGAAATATGTAAGTTTTGTGGGGTTCTTTAAACATTTATACATATTGCCTTGCAACTTTTTTCACTGTCTTCATGTAAATCTATTTTTTTTAACCAGTTGTCTATTATATAAATAAGTCATATTTTACTTAACCTCTACCTACTGAGGAACATTTCTACTTTTGCCAATTTTGAGATACAAGCAATACCATGTTGAGCTTCCTTATTTGTACATGCTGAGTTTGGCAAATCTTTTCTAGAGATTTTGAAGGGAAAGGGTAAAACAGAAACATACAGGGGATGCAACTGAAAGGGATGCAAGGTGGAGAGAGATGCCACTTTACTTACATCAGAACTTTTAGTTCTTACCAAAAGTATTCTCTTCATATTACTATGAAGTATGCTAAGAAAAATTATACAGACTTTTAAAATTAGATAATTTGAACGTTTGTTTCTGGCAACGATGAAGTGATCCTGAATTTGCTCACCTGTCATAAATAACTAGAAAATCGGACAAAACATGTGGAACAACTGTTCTCAGAGAATGCAGAAGCAGGAAGTACAGGACAGATTCCTAAGAGAGCAGAAACAAATAAAGCAAACCCTTTACTTGTCCCTACATTCTCCTGTAAGGCAGGAGGTACCTTTCAGAAGGTACTGAAGTAAAATTTGAGCCAAAGGTAGTGGTTTTGCTGAGCTGAAGAGACAGAGACTGGAATAGAGGGAAGTTTAAGTAGTTGGGACTTATGGATGAAACTGTCTGGGAAAGCAGAGCTACCAAATGATCAACATAAATCTCCATAGATGTTCTCTTGGCTTTTGCTGAATACTAAATTGTACCCATTTATGGTGAAACCTAGAAACTGAGCAAAGAAGGAGTGGGGAGCCAAGCAATTCCCAGAGCTCACACAGGGCTGAGAGCAACTGGAGTTCTGACCAGCCAGAACAGATGCCACTGAATACTCAGCATATTCAATAGAGATCCCAGAATATCCTGCCTTAGTAGTAGGCCTAACGTAGTCCTTAGAGTACACTGTGAGATAGACCCAACCTAACAAACTTAAAAACGAGGCTTGAGGGGCGCCTGGGTGGCTCAGTCAGTTAAGCGTCCGACTTCAGCTCAGGTCGTGATCTCGCGGTTCGTGAGTTCGAGCCCCGCGTCAGGCTTTGTGCTGACAGCTCAGAGCCTGGAGCCTATTCAGATTCTGTGTCTCCCTCTCTCTGACCCTCCCCCATTCATGCTCTGTCTCTCTCTGTCTCAAAAATAAGTAAACATTAAAAAAAAATTTAAAAACTGAGGCTTGAAAGGAATAAGCTGATCCACAGCTAACTTAACTGCCTCCCCTAAAACAAGCAGACCTCCCTCAACATTCAGCATACTCTAAAGAAACACAACAAAATCCACTCAACAAATGAATGTCCAGCTTAATCACAAATTACTGGATATGTGAAGAAGTATGAAAGTGTAACCAGTAACCAGAAGAAAAATCAATTAAATCCAGAAAAGGCAGAAGTAATGGAATTAATAGACATGTGCTTTAAAACACTAATTCTAAATATTTTCAAGGATCTCGAGGATGAACGTAATGAGGAAAGAAACTGTAAATATAAAGAAGAACCAAATGAAATTTCTAGAGCTTAGAAAACATTGTATAGTGTTTGTAATAGATTAGACTGCAAAGGAGAAAAGATCCTAGTCTATGAGAAAATATTTGCAATACCTGTCAAAGGACTTATATTCAAGGTAAAAAAGGGATTCTTAAAATGAGTAAGAAAACCCATTTTAAAAACAGTAAAATATTTTAATAGATATTTCACAAAAGATATGCTAATAAGCACAAGAAAAAATGTCCATCAGAGAAATGCAAATGAAAACCACAATGTGATACCAATAACCTACTAGAATGGAAAAAGATTTTTTATAAGTTTATTTTTGAGAGTGAGGGAGTGCACACACACACACACACACACACACATGCATCAGTTGGGGAGGGGCAGAGGGAGAGAATCCCAACTCAACTCCATGCTGACAGCACAGAACCTGATGTGGGGCTCGAGCCCACGAAACGTGAGATAATGACCTGAGCTGAAATAAACAATTGGATGCTTAATCAACTGAGCACCCCAAGGTGCCCCTAGTATGGCAAAAAAATTTTTAAAGGAATATACCAAAGTGTGGAGCAACCAGAATATTCATACATTGCTGTAGGAGTGTAAAATGATTTAATTACTTTTGAAAAGTTTAAGGTTAAGCATACACTTATGGCCCATAAATTCTACCCCTTGGTATTTACTGAAAAGAAATGGATTTACACAATGTTTATAGTGCTTTATTTGTAACAGGCCCAAACTTCAAAGAAAAATGTCCATCAGTAGATTTATGAGCAAACATTGTGATTTACAATAGAATTCTACTTAGAGGTAAAAAGGAATGAATGACTGATACATACAAGATAATCATAAAAAATTGCTGAACAAAAGCCAGATACAAAATAGTATGTACGTACAATCTTGTTTATATGAAATTTAGGACCAGGTAAAACTAGTTTCTAGTCATGGATCTCATCAGTTGCCTGGTACTGGGATGGGAACTTTTACATCTTGATTGTGATTAAGTTATGTAGGTGTGCGCACCTTCCAAAACTAGTGTCAAACTTGAAATGAGTGCCCTTTACTGTATATAAGTATACCTCTATAAAACTGATTTTTTAAAGTGTACATCGCACTCTATACCAAAAATAAGTGGAGTAATTTCAACATCATGAATTTTTTTACTGGAGACTAAGTAATTGACAGGTCAGCAAAGGTGACTGCTTTGATTTTAAGAGATCCACACTTAGAGGTTTTCCTGTTTTTAGAGAAGCTCGTATTAAAGAGCTCATAAGTGATGAGGTTTTTTCCTTGATTTGTGTACTTTATATCAAGCATTGACGTCTGTGAGATGTAGAGGATATTCCTTTACTGTAAGTGGACGCATGGGGATTAGAATGTATAGGCTTCAGATAAATGGGATTAGCATGTCCCATATTTGAACCTACTTCTATTAACTATCAATAACAGTACTTCACAGGTTGTTTTAAGGATCTAATGAGTTTTTTTTTTTTTTTAATTAAATAAACCAGAAAGCCATGTATTACATACTGGCTTGCTTTACTCTCCCCTCGCTTTTGTTCCACTCCTTGCGATCAAGGACTAGGTAAAGATAGCCTGGGTCACAGTCTTCCATAGGCTTCTGGTAATATGTTCTGGGTTCTCTTAGCATATTCCTTTCTGTATTTGTTAAGTTATACCAGAGATAACACTTCATCACTGTATTTAGCTAACTTGAAAGAAGCTTAGGTCATACAAAAGTGATTGTGCTTTACAAGAATTTCTACTGACTAATATTACCACCAAATATCGGAATTCCAGTTTTGGCTTAGTTGTTGCAAAAAATAAAGATCATGGCATAAATACTGTCTATTTGCTTGTTTGATCATAAGATAGTAGACTTAACAAAAAACCCAAGCAGGTTAGTAACATATTGTAATCCAGGGCCCCAAGCAAGGCAGGCTTTTTAATCAGTGCTCTAAACAAGCAAGAGTATTTGATATGGGCAGGCAAGGTTGGGGAAAACTTCATGGATAAATGGAATATATATTGGATCCTGGTTTATTATGTTTTTTAGAACTCAGAAACAAACACATATTAAAAACTATGGAAATTTAAACATAAATGATGTCTATATTATAGCTTCTCCCAGAGTGGTACTTTGAGACTATGTTAATGACACATGGCTTTTCCAAATATACTATTTTGTTCCTTTTTCATTTATGACCTGAGATGGATTCATTTCTCTACTCGAGCAGTATTAAGCTTCACTGCCATAAATCCACTTATTTTATAGGTAGGAACTAGTCTTGCTTTTGACTCTAGAACCTATAACTAGTTCCACTAATAAAAATGAGTGATCTTATAGTATCTGATATTCTTTCAAGAAACTTGTTCTTTCTCTACAAGTAGATTTAACATTGAAATCTGTCTACATGAAAATAATTAACTTGATTTGTTTTGGGCAAATATTTCTGCATAAGACATTCCAAAATTATATGATTCCTGATGTAAAGTGAAATTCAGATTTTATATACTTGTACACATTCATTTTTCCAAAAGGTAACATGGGTGTTTGGGGGAAAGAAATGAAAAATAGGTAGATCACACAGGATTTTTAGGAAAGTGAACACACTCTGTGAGATTATAATGATGAATACATATTCTACATTGGCCAAACCCGTAGAATGTACAACACCAAGAGTAAACCCTAAGTCTGGACATTGAATGATTATGATGTTGATGTGGGTTCAGCAAGTGTAACAAATCTACTACTGTGATCAGGGATGTCAATGGGGGAGGTTATGTATGTGTGGGGGCAGGGGATAGGTCGTAAATCTCTGTACCTTCCTCTCAGTTGTGCTGTGAACCTGTAACTGCCCTAAAAAAAATCTTTAAAAAACAGTAATTTGTAACATTTTTTAATATTGCAGTCATTTCTTATTAAATCCAATAGGAGTATTTTTCTTCATATAAGGTCCCTAAGTAATAAATAGCCAGTCAAAAGAAAAGTGAAAAGAAATTTCTTCTCAGGTCATTTTGGTCTGGTCAATAATTCAACTTTTCTGAGTAACAAACTGTAAAATAATTTGTAAAATGCAACTTTAAAGATAATTGCTGCCGAGTAATTTTTAAATATGGTATATTTCATATCACAGAGGGCATTTTTTTTAAAGTAAGGTGTTCTAAATATTCTTATGGTTGACAGAGTAAAAATTTAAACTTAACGTTATTTACCAGTTAATACCCAGGACATATAGGAGATAGGGTCTTTCATTTAGTAGAAGGTCACCATCATTAATTTACAACTGATGATTTTATAATAGGTCCTTCTAGTTCTTGATGGTCATTATTGAAGTATAATGCATTGAAGATATGGCCTGTACAAAAGCAGAACAGGGATCTTAATTAGAATTCTGACAAGCCCACTCCAATAAAATGATGAGATTATTTGTAATTGATGTCACAATCAATTACCATTTAGTTCATCATGAGCATTCTAATAGGTCTGGCCTTGGTATTGGCCCCAGGATGTTGCTGAGTGAGTGGCTGCCCTGCTTATGCTGTTATAGAGACAGGAGGGCACATTTTCAGTCAGCATCCTAATGACCTCTTTTGAAGTCTATTAAATTAATGACCCTGTCACACTGTTTTGATCTCTTATAACCTCAGTTTGGGGTTTGTGTAACAAATTAATGTTTGGGAACCATGTGGCAAAAAAGATCTTTTAAAATGTTGAAACCTTCACATTACTTACTAATATTCAGTAGAAGATATTGTGCAAGAGATAAAAGCAAAAATACAAATCACAGGGTTTGTGTGTATTTTATAAATGAGAACTTTAAAACATTTCTCCATACTACCAAAAAGACGCACTTCTTATAGTACCCAAATTTATTTTTCTTTTTGAAAAGGGGCTGCTTTCTTCTCTAATTCTAGGTGCCAACAGGTCATGTGTGGTTAGAAGGTGATAATCTACAGAATTCTACAGATTCCAGGTATTATGGACCTATTCCATATGGACTAATAAGAGGACGTATCTTTTTCAAGGTATTATTTTCTGCTTAAAATTTAGGCTTTCTTCTCTGAGCTGGAAAAAAAAATTTCTTTCAAAATGAACTTTGAAATATTCAGCTATCAATGGACTTAACTGTAGCAGTGACTACATTTAGGAACCTGCTGGCCTTCAGAGCTATAAACATTACCCTTTCCCCCACTGAGATAGGTAATTAAGAGTAATTTTTTGTTTGAATAATAAAAATTCAAACTACTTTAGTTATAAGAAGCCTTTCATTTAAATCTCCAAAATGTAATTCTTTCTCATATAACTTTTACAACTATATGTTTACCTTGGGCATAAATTAATATACATTTGCAGAAGAACAGTGTCGAGTCAAACAAACTACCTGTTAAGCAGGGATATCCCAGTTAAGTACACCGAGTAATGGTCTTACCATGGTTATAAATGTATGACTCAGGAAACATTATTATTTTCACTGGCAATGAGAAGAAGAACACATGAATACTTGGGGTTGTTGGATAATTTGCAGGATTCTTTGCACTTACGCAGATGTTATATTCAAATACTTAGGTTCAGGGTTCACTTTATTTGAGGGTAGTAAAACAAAACACAGACACACATATTCATACATCTATATTCACGCACTACACAGGTAACTGATATAACACATCAGTGTTCCAAACTTTAGAGTTTAAATACATGTACACATACAAGTTTACTTTCTAAAGTCTTATTTTGATATAATTTGTTCTTGACTAAAGAATAAGGAGAATGTATTTCATATATGGCACAGAGAAAACAGATGGATAAAAACAGGGAGTATGATGATGATATAACATCATTTCATTAATTGTCTTCAATCACATTTTGATTTTACAGATTTGGCCTCTGAGTGATTTTGGATTTCTGCGTGACAGCCCTAATGGCCACAGATTTTCTGACGATTAGCAAGCATTTATTCTTTTGATTTCATTATTCTCTCCTATTCAAGTGAATTTATCATTGCCACTGAAACCATGTACTTACTAATAAACTATTTGCTATTTAGTTTTAGTCATTTTTAATTGTTAAATGTAAAGAATAAGCAACACACACTGCAAGCTATATTAGTTCAAAATATATGGATAAAAATGTAATCCAAAGTAAGTCCTCTAAATTTTATGATAAATATAAAAATATTTTTAGGGAAAAAACCTGGGTGACAACCTCACTTTTGAACTTTTGGTTTTATAGCTATGATGAAAGTAATCTCTTGAATATGCCTTATACTTTAGCTACATTTACAAGTCAGAGTAGTAACTAGTCTTGTAAGTCCAAACTAATAATAAATACCAGGAGTTCAACCTAATAAAAAACTGCTAAGTCACATGCTTGGTTCACTCATTTGAAATTAGGTAATGAAGTTTCAGTGATCCCATAAAGGATTTCTCAGATTTTTTAAAAATGAGTTCTGACTTACACTGTACATAGATTATCAAATGCAAAGAAAAATAAAATCTTTAGAGTGTATTGTAATCAATAATAACATTATAAAAGTCCATTTGGTCATACCAGCAATGTAGTGGTTCTCTATTCATAAATAGAGACATTAATACTCTTAGACTTTGAAATAAAAAGGAAAGTAATGCATCTGTTTCAAATTAATATTTTTTAAAAAACTGCCACTTCCTAAATTACATTTAAAGTTGAAGATGGCAGTGTTCAAGCCTTATTCCCTTTAATGTAGCCACACGAAGACTCAGGGAAGATAGTGCCAGGACCGGAGTCAAGTCTTTTGACTCCAAAGCTGTCTTTTCCACAGTTGCCACTTTACCTTCCTGAAGGTAACTTCATGAATATCCATATCCAGTCCTAGTTATGAGACAACTAGGTTCACATGCTATTCACAAAGATTCTAATTTAATTCTAATGACCTGAGAATTTGAGATACTTGTACAACAGGCTGATAACTTTAGCACAAATAAATGTCATGTTACTTCAGAAACTTAGTAACTATAAAGGAACATGATGATACTGTGACGCTTAACAAGAGGAGACATGCTTATTTGAAGAAAAGGAAAATTCTTACTTTGTACCAAGGAGAAAATGGACCAAATAACAAAGTTCTCAGATGGGAATTCACAAAATATAATTTATAATTCAAGTCTTTTTTTTTTTGTGATCTACAAATATAAATTATAAATACATATAAATAACTGAGTTCATTTTCTATTAACCTAGGGTGGCCCTCGCTTGAGTCTTCTATTTTCTCCGCAAATAAAAGAGCTGACAAAAAAAGAATCCTGCTTCTTTTTATCAGCTTTATACATTTACTTGAATGGGTGCTCTTCAACATGTATGAATACAGAGTTAAAGGATCCCATTTAGTGAACAATTTCAGCCATAATGAAGGAGTTCTATTATTAGTGAACATGTATCACAAGAAATCAGGGTAACTTCTTCTGCTTCATCCTTGGAAACACTGTATTTTCCACCACATCGGCAACTCAGAGAAAAAGTGTGATCATCTGTAAAGAAAACAACATGATGCATCAAAGGTTTACAAGTAACTATTTCAACACCTTTTTAAAAATGCAGCTTATGTCACAGAAATTGCAACCAAAAAAGATTTTCAATAAGTATAAAATGTATCTAAATGAGAACTTGAAAAGATTTCTTACATAGGGGCAATGTTTCTAAAAATTACCTACCAAAGAATCTTTTTGTTTTGTTTTATTTTTATTTACTTTGAGAGCGAGGGGGAGAGAGAATCCCAAGCAGGTTCTGCGCTGTCAGCGCAGAGCTCAACTCAGGGCTTGATCTCATGGACTGCAGGATCATGACCTGAGCCAAAATCAAGAGTCGGACACTCAACTGAGTGAGCCAGCCAGGCACCCCAAAGATCTTGAGGGTACAGCAGATGCTCAGGGGTGACCCATGACATTTATTTGAAGTCTTCTGTTTTCTGTTTTAAAATATAAATTTTACATTCCTCTCAATTTATTTGTCCACATTGTTACTGTGAAGGAAAGAGAAAAATAGCTCTACATGTTTTACTGTTAAGCCACATGCTTTTTTGCCTAGAGTATATCCTTTTAGAGAAAACTCTGCTAACTTAACTGTTAATCAAATTTAACATTTTAAATACTCTCTGTTCTAGGGGCGCCTGGGTGGCGCAGTCAGTTAAGCATCCGACTTCAGCCAGGTCACGATCTCACGGTCCGTGAGTTCGAGCCCCGCGTCGGGCTCTGGGCTGATGGCTCAGAGCCTGGAGCCTGCTTCCGATTCTGTGTCTCCCTCTCTGTCTGCCCCTCCCCCGTTCATGCTCTGTCTCTCTCTGTCTCAAAAATAAATAAACGTTAAAAAAAAAATTTAAATACTCTCTGTTCTAATATCACACTAATTTTGTGAAGTGAGATGCCCAACAGAGAGCATACAGCACAAGGTTTAGTCTACCAATGGTAGAAATTTCACTAAATCTGTCCTCTTGACAAGTGGAAATGCTTATATCCTTTAACTGAAAGAATCTCTGATCCACTGGTCATTCCATTTCAATGTCACTGAGAAGTGACTATCAAAGAAAAATAATGATTGATCACCTTATCCTGCTACTGCCAAAATTTTTTATTACAAATATATCAAATGTCTTCATTCAGTTCTCAAACATTTTTAACACTCAGATCTTATCATATATGCCACTAAAAAAAAAAAAAATTCGACCGCCTTCTATTTGTTCTCTAATCAAGTTTGGCCTTGGAAAAATTAACAAGCCAACTTTTGGGGTGCTTGGCTGGCTCAGTCGGTACAGCATGTGACTCCTGATCTCAGGGTCGTGAAATCAAGCCCCATTCTGGGCATGGAGCCTACTTAAAAAACAAATAAACAAATAAGCCAATTTTACGTGTTTCTTTTACCAGTAAGGAAAACATGAATTCATTCACATAATCCTTATTTTTCATCACAATGCCTTTTGTCTCCATAGACAAAATTATTTGATCTTGTATTTTAAAATGCTAACATCCTTTCTGTCTGAGCCAACATATATACTGTAGTAGAGCATGCTTTCAAAGTGAATTGTTTCATTATTAAATTGTCTAAAACTGTACATATTCTAACCAAGGGTTTTCTTAAGCTAAATCTCCCTCTTGTTTTTTTACCACCTCAGTGAACACTGAGAAACAATCTGAGGTGACAGGCGCTCAGTAAATGATGCAGAGGCCACCATGGGCTACTGTGGAGTTTTGTCATAGAGGATTCCAAATGTTAATGCTCACTAAAAATTCACATCTTGTTACGTTTCTTCTTGTATTATTCTATCACTTAACAAAGTGATATCTTCACAGAAACCATTTTAAATACATTGAAGGCAAAATGACCAAGTTGTGAAACAGACTAACTCTAAGGGGAAAAGGTTAACTTCACTCCCTCAACAGTTCTTTAGGGTTGCCTTTTAAGCATAGTAAAATGCACTGTTTCATACTGTCCTTGGGTCAAGAAGATGGTAATGTGGCTATGTCTACCATGTAGGGCTTCATCCACTTTTCTCCTGCTTGGGATCTTCACTTTCCAAGGCTATTCTGAAAATGACTATGAAGGAATCTTCGATTTCTTATTTGCCCAGTTGATCACACTTGGTATTGAACTGCATCTGTCAAGAATGCTCTTTTCAATTGCAAAGAACAATTCGAAATTGCAAATTCAATTGCAGAACTTACATTACTGGTTTTTAATATTCTTGCAAAAATAACAGCTTCATGCAGCTGTTGGCTGCTCAGTATGTTCTCTTAAGGATTATCTCTCAACAATAAGGATTATTTCCATCTTTATATATATAAAAAACCCAAACATTAATTGAAATAAGTGTCAAAGTATGTCTTATACTTTTAAGATTCACTGTAGCTTCTTATAACTGATTCATTGGCTGTGGTTAGGATTCTTCTATATCTTCTGCACTGTCCAGTTTATTTAAGGGAATCCCAAGGACAGTGACACATTTATAACTTGATGATTTCATATCGTACATTTCCCTTTAATATCTTGTTTTTTTACATTTGTATCAGAAAACTCATTGTATTTGTTGACTGAACAGATGCTTGACCAACCAATCGATATTCATTTAAAATAAAATCTAATATTATTCATATTTTTAAAAGGCTACTGTAAATAAACATTGAAAAAAAAATTAAAAAAAAAAGGGTGCCTGGGTGGCGCAGTCGGTTAAGCGTCCGACTTCAGCCAGGTCACGATCTCGCGGTCCGTGAGTTCAAGCCCCGCGTCAGGCTCTGGGCTGATGGCTCGGAGCCTGGAGCCTGTTTCCGATTCTGTGTCTCCCTCTCTCTCTGCCCCTCCCCCGTTCATGCTCTGTCTCTCTCTGTCCCAAAAATAAATAAACATTGAAAAAAAAAATTAAAAAAAAAGGCTACTGAAGGAAAAATTACAAAAACCAGTTTGGCTATTTCATATTCTCAGGAATCATTAGGAAACAAAATATATTAATTAAATCAACTGCAGCAAGAAGAATTTGTCTAATAGATTAAACACACATACACCCAATACTGACTGATGAGGTACCAATACTATATTTTCAAAAAATAAATTTAGTTGGGCAGGTCTCCTTGATAAATGACATGCTTTAGTCTGTCCCCTCCATGAACTAAAAAAAGTCTTTCACGAGATCCTATGTCACTAGTGTGTTCATAGAAGTTCTCTCGTTTACTCTGATGAAACCATTATTAACCCCTGGAGCCCCAGGTACACAAAACCTCAAATTTCCCAATCATTCACTGCAAATGAGAATTTATACACTATGATTTCATTTGGCACTTCAGGAGCACAGTGGCCTACAGGCAGAAACATGATTCTCCTCCTAAGTCAACAGCCTGTGACCCATCTAACAGCATGAAGTCAAAAATTTGCCATTAAAAAAAATATTCCAGTAAACTTGTTTTCAGGAAGGATGAGCTATTTATCTTCTACCTAACCATACTCACTAGTAAATTTTTATAAACCCCTAGGGAATTTTTACCCCAGGCTAAACAATAAAGTGTTAGGAATAAAGTATATAAAAATTCTAGGAATTAGTAAGATTTTCTTCACTTGTCCAGTGAAACATGAACGTAGAAGGAACTTCACAGTGTCTAACCAGAGTGATTCACAAAACTATCAGAAGAGTAGAGAAATTAGATTTGTTTAAAAAATCTAATAATAGAAAAGGGAAAAAGAACGACTTCATGGTGGGTAAAAAACCAAGTTCCAAGCAGGAGAGTGTAGTATTAGGAATCCTGCCCTGACAGTTTGTGATTCCATATAAAGAAACAAAAATAAAAATTCTAATAGGAATTCATCTCAAATATCAACACAGGAGGATGGAAAAAATTATTTTCCCTATTACACTAGTGGGGAGTAAACCAAAACCCAAATCATGTAAAAAAGAAAATCTCATGAAACTTTATGTACCTAACATCTAATTAGAATAGACAAATGACTGGAGGGGCACCTCGGTGGCTCAGTTAAGTGTTCGACTTTGGCTCAGGTCATGATCTTGGGGTTTATGAGTTTGAGCTCCACACTGGGCTCTCTGCTGTCAGCATGGAGCCCACTTCTGATCCTCTCTACTCCTCCCCAGCTCACGCTCTCTCTCTCTCTCAAAAATAAAAATAAAATAACAGAACTGGAAATGGGTCAATAATGGACCTTTAGAATGAAACAAAAATATTCTTAAAAACACTATATATATATATATATATATATATATATATATATATATATATGGCCAAGCTATTCTATTTTTTAAGATTACCAAATATCCCATGAGAGTTTTTCTTCTTAAAGAAAATCTCTAATATTTTTCTCTACTGTAGTCAAGAGAAAAAATCTCAACCTTCATTCCAACACATTTCTTCAAGATATACTTGAGCATCTACTGGTCCCGTATTTCTTAGATCACCTTCTGTAAAATATAAAGAGATGCTTAATTTGATCCTTTAATCATAACCATGAAGAATGCTGAAAAGACAACTCCAGCCTGGGGACTACAGTTCTACTTTACTTACCATTTAAAAACTCATTTTACCACTTTTGACAGCAGTTTTAAGGCTACCTAATAGTCCACTTCTTATAAGCCTTAACAGTCAAAATCTATCCTATTTTCAACAAACATTGAACAAGCAAAAACCATAGAATTGATTTTGATAATTCCTTGTGATTAACTAGTGACCTCTATTTTGTGAAAGGGAATTTTTTTGTCAGATAAACTATACCTGTAACTAAGGAAGGCAGCGTGGAGTTGGGCAAAAGTAACTATTTGAACCTTAGTTGTAAAATCTTACTAGCTTTCTAACCTTAGAAATATACCTTAGATATACTGAGTTATCTCTTAGCTACTTCAGAAGGGTTGTTATGGACCAAATTGTGTGCCCCCCAAATTCATATGTTGAAGTATTTGGAGATAAGCCTTTTAGGAGGTAATTAAGGTTAAATAAGATCAGAAGAGTGGGGTCCTAATCTGATAGAATTGGTAGCCTTATTAAGATGAGGAAGAGAGGTTTATCTCCATGCACAGGCACCAAGGAAAGTAGGATATAAAGACACAGCAACAAAGAGGCCATTTACAAGCCAGTAAGAGAGCCCTTACCAGAAACCATATTGACTGGCACCCTGATCTTGGAATTGCAGCCTCCAGAACTATGACACATAAATTTCTGTTATTTAAGCCACCCAGTCTATGGAATTTGCTTATGGCAGTCAGAGTAGACCAACACCAGGGTGTTGTTCTAATCAAATGAAATCAGGCTAAAAGTGCTTTAAAGAATAAAGCTCTAGGGGCGCCTGGGTGGCTCAGTTGGTTAAGCATCCAACTCTTGATCTCAGCTCAGGTCTTGATCTCAGGGTCGTGAGTTCAAGCCCCACGTTGGGCTCTGCACTGGACATGGAGCTTACTTAAAAGAAAAAAAAAAAGAATAAAGCTCTAACCAAATGTAGGGGGCTGTTTGTCATCTGATTTTTTTTTTTTTTAATTTCTGATATTTTCAACGTTTATTTATTTTTGGGACAGAGAGAGACAGAGCATGAACGGGCGAGGGGCAGAGAGAGAGGGAGACACAGAATCAGAAACAGGCTCCAGGCTCTGAGCCATCAGCCCAGAGCCCGACGCGGGGCTCGAACTCACGGACCGCGAGATCGTGACCTGGCTGAAGTCGGACGCTTAACCGACTGCGCCACCCAGGCGCCCCTGTCATCTGATTTTAATTGCTTTCAACAGAGTCGTAGGAAACTTAAAGACAATACTTTAATAAAAGATTTCAATAACCATATAATACAACTGTATTGTGTTGATGTTCTATTGCTACTTCCTAGGCTTAAGTTTTCCCTACAGGTGGAAGGTCCAAAGACGCCTGAAATTCCAACCAAATTTAGTAAAAGTATGGTCTAGGTGGTAAAAGCATACATGCGCCCTTGCTTAAAACAAGTATACTCTGGGACAATGGAAGCCACTATAGATAAGCATTTGTCTTTGGTTTTAAAGGCATGTTATACTTCACGTATGCTTGTATTGTTCTTCTAGAAGTCAGTGCTTAAAAGAAACTTCTAAAATCCACCCCTCACCCCAATGAAATTTTCTTTAGCTGTCTCACTAGTCTCTTGTTCACTTGCTGAGACTGCTTTCCTTTGTTCCATGTGAGAATGCCTACAATTTAATTATATTTAATAACTGCCTGTTCAAATTTATTGGTGAGTTACACAATTTTAAAATAGATGAAAAAATTTTACAATATTTTGAACTCACTATTGTTTTCTGTTAAGTATGTCAAATATTACATCACTTCATATTTACTGGGTACCAACAGTCTATTAAAGTGGCCCTAAAATCCAAAGATACAGACATTGCCCAGTGGCCAGGTGTAGCCCCTCCATGTCGGGGGCCCACTGAATAGCATATGCACACTGTATCAGTATGCGAAGTGATTTCTGAACAAAACAATTTCCACATTCTACATAAGGTACACTTGCTGTAGGCTATTCGGTATTTTAATTTTTAAAAACTTTTCCCTGGAAGTCCCATGGATAGAGAAAAAAAAATCTTAATCACATGTTTCACTTCCTTACAAAGAATGACTAAGGTAGTTTGCTTGAATGGGGAAATGAAACATTGTTTTAGATTTGAGGAGTGGGGGTAATCGGCACTTAACAGATTATAATTAGGGGAAAAACATATGTAAATAATTTACAATCAAGCTGCCTATATTCCAGGGTATCTTATTAGATCTTAAGTAATTCTGAAATCAAAGCAAATCAGACAAGGCAGAGTTGATAAGATGAATAAGCCTTTTTAATCCAACCTATCTTGGACACCTGCAGTACAGCAATTATAGAAAAAGACAACTCATTCCTATATATCCATTATGCTATTTTCTATTTTAAAATAATAAGTGAAAAATAACTGGAAAAGATAACTGCTGAGGAAGTCAGCTTCATATTTTTCTGCTTCTCTATTAGGAAGCTATTGTTATTCTTACCTAGTTATTATTTCATATGGAACTCTATTGTTCCACCTACTCAAAAACAGTGGCTTTTACCTTTTTGTTATTTTTTTCTTCTTAATGTACAGTAACTTTAGCTACCTATTTTAAGTTGAAAGGTCAACTTAGATGATATCTCACAAGAGGGAAATAGAATGCAAAGAGTACTTTCCCAAGTCAGAGTTAAAAGTATACTAAAAAATATTTTCATGTTCTGTGGCTGATCTAAAAATTTATATGTTTAATCTGATTATTCAATATTATGTGGACACTGTCCAAGTTTTTGTGGGAAATCTGATTTTAAAAGTCGTATCTGACACAAAAGAGAACACACCAGGCGATTCCCCATTTTCTGAAATATAACAGGCAAAACTACTCTGTTGTTGGGTGACACTGTGGTGTTAGGTGTGGGGGGAGAGTAGGGACTAGAAGGAGTTGCAGGGCCTTCTGGGTGCTGGTTAGTTGGATGCGTTTACTGTGAAAATCCATCAAGCTGGACACTTAGGACTGGTGCACTTCTCTGTATGTATAGTTCAACAAAAAGTTTTAAAGGTAGTGTGTTAAGCCTCCAATAGCTATACTTTTTAATAGAAATAAGGAAACAAAAGTTAGGGGAAAGAAGTTAAAAGCCTCATAAGAAAGTGTGTGTTCCTTGAAAAGATGGTAATCTAACAACTTCTTAAAAAGGCTGGGGGTGATTAACTCAGGGAGATTGGATCCCCGGAGAATTGTATAATGAGCTGAGGGGGTACATACAAGAAAAAGGTGAATCTAAATGTAGGGGGTGGGGAGGTGACCACGATCCTTTGTTGAGAGGCAGGTGTCCAGGGAGTGAGGCAACAGCAACCTCCCCCCTACTAACTACGATTACAAGGAAGGAGCACAAACAAATCAATGTTGTTTTTTTTTCTTTCTAAACAATGATCTCTGCTTGTCCACCATTGTAGTTATAATTAGAAAACTTAATTCCTCCCTAGCCTGTAAAGTAACTCACAGGAACCTTGTAATTAGCTTTGATAATTGTCTACTAATCAGGCATGGCATCTGCAAAATAGATAAGTTCCTTTTAACTATTACATATTATAAATATTTTTTCTCATTACAATATTTCAATAGGTATCTGAAAATGTAAATCCTATCTTAAAATTTTCCTGTTAACATGACACTACTAAAAATGTTGACAAAACATAAACTGACTTAGAAAGTGATTTAATTAAAGGAATAGATCCAAGATTTAAATCTGGAATCTTAGCCACAGAATGGTAATAAAAACAAGCAAACCCAGCCATTTGGAAGGAAAACGCAATGCCTGGCATTTTGGGTACTCTATCTTAAGTCCAGTTACACTACATGATTCCTAATTCTTTGAAGGAAACGGGCTTAGCTTTTCCTAAGGTATGTAGGCCTGCTCACACCCTGTGCAGTACCCACAGCTTAGCCAAATATGGAGACAAGAAAAAGATCCGAATTTATGTACATACAGAAAGCAATGAATTATAAAGAGAGATTCCTGAGGAATATAATGATAAAATCAAATAATTTATGTGGTTACTTGGAAAAGAATCTTTCAACCTTTAGAAGTATAGGCCCTTATGACCTTGTGTTCTATTGGATTTGTCTGACAACAAGAGGTGAAAGAATTCTGTGGTTCCATTGTCTCAACAGTGGGATCTGAGAAAACACTGGCAGGACTCATCAGAGAGGTTTATGAGCCTGCAATTCAAAGAGATTAAAAGGAAAATCTAGGGAGATTCTTTCACACTGAAGAATAACATTAAATAACTATTAGCAGCTTGGTTCAGTAAAGCTTACTAGAGCTCTCGCTGGGTCATTCACAACTTTCTAAAAGAGGAAAGGTTTTTTTCAGCTCCATTTGGGAATCAATAAATATTTCTTACTTCTTACAAGACAATGGCATTCCAGTCTTTTAAAGCTTCCTCCTAATGATAGTAAAATTTCTAAAACAACTCTTTGCTGCCTAATAATTACATTTCCTAATCCCAGGAAACCTTTTCTAACTAAAGCTACAATTCAAATAAATAAGTAAAAATAAATAACAGCAACAAAAAGCTATGGTGGAGAGGAATTTAACTTTATTCATTATGGCTGAGATATCACAAGTCTCATTCAACCCAATATTGGCCAAAAGATCTAGTCCATCCGCAGTTCAGTCCCTACTATTCATGTGTAGCAATGTCGTAACTTACCCAAGCGATCAAGTCCCCAGAATGCTCTCATTTAGCAATTAGTCTACTGTATTTATTTTTATGTCTTAAAATACTTAATTTCACACTTAAAGCTTTAAGTCATCTGTGTGTTAAAAGCTAAGAGCAGTGTTTTTCTCTTAGCATCTTGCTGTTTTAAAACCAAGTAATTTAATTTTAAACAATCACCTCATTCTTAAAAATCACTTCACTATACATAATTAAAATTTTCATATAGGAACTAACTGGAAGGAAATCAGTTTCCTTGTCCTTAACAGTCTCTGTTCTTAGAACAGTCTCTACCTTGATAAAAGAGATTCAGAATCAGGCAACATTTAATTTGAAACCTGTTCATTAAATCAGAAAGCTCTATAATCCTTTCCCAGATGAAATTAAAGAGTCACTTGCAAGGCTTTCCATATCAAAGAAAAATTAAAAACTTGGAGTTTAATTATGGACTTGGAGAACTGTGGGGCTTTTATAAACTGAGTGTCAACCCAGTGCTCATGACAGATACCAAATGAAGACCGGAAACTGAATTTCACGTTTCGGTACACAGCAGGTAGAACAGCATTACAAGTAAGCCTGGCCTCTCGTTCTGACCCTCAAATAGGAACTCACTCCTGATTATCTGGAACTAAAAATAGTAGGTTGTACACACCTATTCAAAACTTGACAGCCCAGCACAATGATTAAAAGTCAGAGAATGACTTTTGAATTTCCCCTCTATCAATTACTAGCCATGTGACCTTAGTCAAATTACTTAACCCCTCTGAACCTCAGACTCTTTCTCTGGAAAGCAGGTATTAATATCTTCCTTAAGAGGCTGTTAAACAATGATTGAAAGACAATTACCATAGATCTAGTGCTCAATAAACAGTAGCTCTTTTAATTGTTATCTCATAATGCTTGTGGTGACCTGTTCATAACAGACCATAAGAAAATGACTAAAGAGTAATCCATTATGAGTGGGGGAAAGCCTCAAGTACCACAGTGTAGGAAGGTAGCAACTCTTGACCTTGTGTGGATTTGTAAGTGTTAAGAAGTTTGATGTACTTTGCTATTGTCAGTCCCATTAAAATCAGCCCATTATTATCAGCCCATTATTATCAAAGCCATGGTCCACACAATTATTGTCCTTCCGAAGTATCAAACAAAACTGAAAGGAGTCACAGAGAAAAAGTGCAAAATAATTAATTTGTACATTAGATTCAGAGATTAGAAATGATGGCAGATTAGAATGTCAGGGAAAGCTTTCTTTGGGAGGTGGGAGGTGGATTGATGATCTTGAGTTCAAACTTGAACAAAAAAAACTGGGAAGAATCAGAATGGGAGGGTGTTCTGAGTCATGACAAACAGCATAAGCATATGTGTTTGAGAGCCCCTAAATGAACCAGGGAAGAAGATTCACATTAGGTTTGTGATTGGTGACAAGGCTGAAAAAGTAATTAGGAACAAACTTCAAAGCTTCTGTTCCATTTAAATTCTAGCTGAATGGGAAAATGTTGGGTTGGGGAGAGGGTGGTTATAAAAGTTCTTAAACAGAGGAGTGAGAATAAAGAAAGCTAGACCAATCAAAATGTGAACCTCTGTAGAAGGCCAATTAGCAGCTATGGAAATAATATGGGTATGTGTTCTACTCTGGGTATGGACTACCATGGTAGCTGTGAGAATAAAAAGATCACACAGAAAAAAAAAAAATTACAGGAATGTCAAAACTCATTTCTAATTCATTGGTTGTATATTGAGCAAAGTAGAAGTAATCAGAGTGTAATATGAAACAAAAGTTTCAAGTCTGAAAGAAAAAAATAAGCACTGAGAAAGGTAACCCTATTTTGGGTCAAGATTCATTGATTTTGGGGCACCTGAGGGGCTCGGTTGAGCGTCCGACTTCAGCTCAGGTCATGATCTCACGGTTTATGAGTTCGAGCCCCGCATCGGGCTCTTTGCTAACAGCTTGGAGCCTGGAGCCTGCTTTGGCTTCTGTGTCTCCCTCTCTCTCCACGCACCGCCCCCCTCTCGAAAATTAGTAAACAGTTAAAAAAAACAAAAAACAAAAAAAACACTCATTGATTTCAACTGGATCAAGTACCGAAGTAGAAATTGAGAGTGAAGTTAAAATGGGAGGCACAAATTTCCTAAAATCTTACATTTTCTCTATTATTAAATCAGAACTCCTAATTATGTCCAATTATACCAGAATTATAAGTGTAGTCTTGCCCATAGGTTCCCATAACATTCATTCTTTCAAACTAGTCAAATTTTTATTTAAAACCATTGAGAAAGGATCTTAAAATAAATTTTTATTGCAAAAAAGTTATTTGCATTCAAGTAAAAGTAACAGATAACATGAGTAGTCACCTTCTTATGACAAATAAGATGGAGCAGGACCCTCACAAAAAGTTTTGTCTATACTCTTTTCTCCATCTGAAGAAAGTGCCAGTCCCTAACTGTCCAGATGGATTTTCTGCATCATTTCACATACTTTTCCCAGAAACAGTCACCCAAACAAAACAAAACAAAACAAAACAAAACAAAACAAAACAAAACAAAACATGCCCCCTGATGCTTATGTTCAAATTTTACCTGAAGCACATTTTTACAGCCAATTTTCAAATTCCTAAAATCAAATGGAAATACTGATATGACCACAGATGGAAACTCTAACTTGACTAATACAAGTATTTTGTAAGGGTCAGTTTTAGCACATAATCTACACAAATATCTCCTGGCCTTAAGTCATTATTTGTAACTCAGATTCGTATTATCTACATTTAAAAGCGTTATTTCCACTCTTATGGAGTTAATCAGTCTTTAGCATTAACTTGCTTTCAGGAAGGTCCATATTTGGGGCTCTTACTAAGAAATTACAAGTTGATACATAAATGTTGGTGGTGTTTAGATATTTTCCATATTTGGCTCAGAATTTATTTCCTAATCTTCCATTCTCAAATATTTATCCTAATAAAAGGGACAAGGTAAATTGTAAAATACAACACCAGAAGTGACCTTTTGTATCTAGCTAGGGGAGAGTAGCTGATTAGCTTTGAGTAAAGACACACTGACTTTACAATGTCTGGCCTAATCTCCTTCTGAGCCAGGCTATTTTGGGTATCCAGGTACTTGGCCAATTGTATAACATGAAGACTCCACCTTATCAAAATAATTTACTAACAGAACACCAAGATACATCTTAATATAAAATAATATACCACCAAGGAAGGATCCCAAACACAATGAACTTTTTTTTTTTTTAAACATTTAATTTGACTGACTTCATTTGGAGGTTTATTTTTATTAATTTGACTGAAACCATTTTGAAGGTTTGTTCCACTTCAGGTCACAAAGAAGTCAACCTACCTCATTAGCCATGTCACTCTGTACAGCCACTGAGACATTATTAGAGATCTGTGTGACTGTCACATTACAAAGCAACTGAATCACAATTCCTATTATTTTCCCATGATATACTTCTGATGTGTTTTTTAATGTGTTTAATATATCAGAAAACTCCCCATAAGATTTATAAAGGCACCAAAATCTATTCAAAGATATTATTCATATAAACATTTTACAGATCCTGAAAAGATTTTCCAAAGTGCTCATATGGTTGTCTGAAGCCTAATCTTGAATAACTACATGCCTTTCAAGGGAACATGGGAAGCAAGTCTTTGGAAGCATCCTTAGAAACAATAAGGTAAATTGCCAACTGGAACTAATTGATTAAATTCACTAGTTAACACTGCTTTCAAAATGTTAAATATCTGGGAACTGAATATTATTCATCCTTTTTTAGATTTGCTTTTCTTCAGCCTGGCCAACATTGCCCTAGAACTATCAAATAAGAATAGATAGTGGAAATGAGGAAGAAAAAAATGTATGTACTTTACATAGCTAGACTTTTTTTTTTATTAGAACTCATCTGATAATATCTTTTGTGAAGCAAAGAAATACAGACACCAAGGGCCCATGTAAATGATCTTTTACAGAAATAAATGGTTATGGGCAATATTGATGAGGCTCTCCTTACACCAGAGCACCAACTTTGAGCTGTGAAATATGAGAAAGCATTCCACATCAGCCAATAAAATATCTCCTACCTCCTTCCCAAGTATTACAGAGCTCAAATTTATTTTATACTCCAAGTTCATGGAAGGTAGGAAACAAATATATTTAAAGCACACCCTATGAAAAGAAAGTTCTATAATGAATTATCAACACATACAAAAAAGAGTTCTGTGTAACAAAGCTATTTCTATGTCCCCAGGGGGTGACCCAGAAAAAAAGAGTGCTTTGACCTGGTTATAACAAATTCTCTCTCTCTTGGTAACCTATCCTGGTCTTTAACAAATTATCACTCTCAAAGGTTTTCCTTCTATCAAATCTAAATCCTCACTGTTAGAAGTTCAAGTTCATTTCCTTCTTTTGAGGAGCCAATTACTGAAGATGGGTCAAGAAGGAAAAATTAATGCCAGCATTCAAGAGAAATGACAATATGAAACTTGTTTTATTACAAAATTCTTAAAAATAGCTCTCATATGAAAGGCTTAAAAACAGCAAGTTATATTTGGATAAGAGACTTCTACTTATCTAAACAGCAATCCAATGTCAATTTAAAACTGAAATAAAGCATTATCACTATTTGGAGCCACTGGTAATGAAGGAAATACTTAGCACTTAGATTTGACATATTAAAATGTCATAAAAAGTTGCACCTCTACTGTACTCCTAGGATGTGCTTGAAAAAACCTGCAAAGCAAACTGGATATTATATAAATTCCAAGCAGAAGGTGGGCCTATTTATCCATATCATGAATCAGGCCCAACTCTCCCTGTATTTGTTTTGTCTAAATGTTGTGGCTATCAGTGACCTTTGATAGTCCCCTGTGATGCAATAGGCTGCCGTTACCTTCCCTTAAAAAAACCTTAAAACCAAGGATTCAAAGCTCAAAAGAAATCCACATTTCCAAGGACTTCTCAAAGGCAATGAGAAAGGCGTGAAGATGTTGATTATTTGTTCTTACAACATTTTTTAAAACTTTCCTTCATGTAATTCCATTGCTCACTTTTAACCCTGTTTCCTATTTCTCTCTATTTGGGTCTACTGACACCCTATTCCTCACCAAGAG
Source organism: Felis catus (assembly GCF_018350175.1). Taxonomy (NCBI): domain Eukaryota; kingdom Metazoa; phylum Chordata; class Mammalia; order Carnivora; family Felidae; genus Felis; species Felis catus. The sequence continues at coordinate 85,657,144 of NC_058377.1, read as the reverse complement.
AGATTCATTTTTTATCCCTGATCTCTCCCTGCCTTTTTTCTCTTTAGCCAGCGGGCTCCCACTCAGTTTTACTGACAGGTTCTTAACAGTAAAAGGCCGCGGAGTGGGAAAATGCAGAGCAACAGAGACAGCTCATATTCTACACCTCTCAAAATACAGTTGCGTGGATTATCCCTATTCGAAACAAATACACTTACAAAGGAAAGACTGGTAAAGATGTGCAAAAGCACAGACGTAACTTCTCACACACAACACAATCCTGTGTATGTTTCGGTACTTTTCACAGAAATTCACGTGAACCAAGGTTAAAAACCTATAAATAGAATTCACCCTCAAATGGAACCACCTCTACATTCTTCTGCCAGAGGTAAAACACATTTACAAAAGAAATACAGCATCTGAAAGATGCTTGTATATGCACCAAATAGAAGACCCAATATTCAAGCCATATTAAAAATAAGTCCAAATTCACTGCAAATTATACTCATCAGTTTCTTAATATTTTTAAAAAGTAAGCTCAAAAGGGCCTTAGAACTGAAGCAGAAGGGCCTTAGAGCTGAAGAGTATGATGAAAGTCACTATTAAACACGCCAAGATATAAACTAATAGCTCGTGGAGTCTTTACACACAAAAGTATCAAACACTGCCTGGGAGTAATACTTAATTTTATCAGTACAATTCCCTCTGAAAATAAATATGGATATTCCATATATATCATTGGCTTCATCCTATAATGCTGTGCTTTAGAGAAGTAAGCCTAGTCTCTCAAATCAAATCTTCATAACTTTAGTAGTAGAAGCCTTAAAATCATTTTGTTAGGATTGATGATGTGCCAGTGTAGGGCATGGTGGGGGGTGGGGGGCATTCAATAAGCAACTACAGAGACTCAGCTTTTATCAACACATATGAGTCAATGCTGAACCTGGTGCGCTATTGCAGAGTGCAATTGAGTGTTTTCCCCACAGGCTGTAACTGATTATTGACTCCTCCCATTAGCATGCAGGGTGCATATTGAAGGTTCAAATAGAAGACTGAGGGGCTCCTATCCCAAGGCCAGTGCAGAAAGACAGCCTATCACTTCGTGTAACTGCAGTCTATGTGTGACAAACCTGACCTACATTTCTCCCTTTCTTTCTCACAAGAGCTTGTCACTGTTTTAGGAAGCTATTTTCTAAAATGCATAAAAGAAATGACTTACAACTGCTTAGGAAGTGTGCATTCCTAAAATGCCATTTGTAGCAATCTTATAAAGAATAGTTTATCCAGGAGACAATCATGAAACTAGCCTAAAACAAACTCAAAGACAGCAGAGTGCTTTATGATGTTATCCCATATAGTACCTTTCTTTAGGCTGTCATTTATACAGTATACATTGTTAAAAGTACTACAGTTAAAACTGTAATCAGTACATAATTAAATATAATAAAAAGAAGTTATTAAACATAGAAAACCTATTAATTAGAAATGTAAAATTAGGCACTTTTCATTAGTTAGGGAAGTAGCTTTCGTGGCTTCATAAGAAGCCACATCCCGTAGTAGTCTTGTTAATTTCTCAATGGATACACAGTCATCACTACTAAGAGTAGGACATAATTGAAAATCGTGATTCATCACTACTAAGAGTAGGACTTAATTGAAAATCATGATGGTGGGGTAGGAGTAAAGAAGGCAATAACTCCGCCAAATGCTGGAGATGGCTCCCCAGGAATAGCCGTGGATTATGCCTCAGGGCGTCAGTGTGCTGTGGCCCCTCAGCACAAATACCTACCCTGCCGCTGCAGGTCATACTCTTTTTTTGTCTCTTCATTCCCTAGAATTTTCCATGCCTGATCAATTTCGATGAACTTCTGTATACATTCCTCCACTGTTCCTGCTGGCACATCTGCACTTTGTTTATCTGGATGATACTGCCAATCAAAAATAAGAGGGGGGTGATGAGTAAAGAGGGTGACGTGAGTAGGTAAAAAGAAAAAACCAAAACAAAACAAAACAAACTTGTAAATCTAAGTTTCAGTTAAGAAAGAAGGTAATGGGAAGATGAAAACTAAGATGCCAAGGCAACGAGACAACAGTGTTGGGCACAGGAGACAACTGCCAGGTTAATTAGACCACTGGAGTAGCTATAAATTCACCAGTGACATGATCTGTCACAACATGCAAAGACAGCATTTTCTGGATAATTTGCTGATGGAATCACTGGTCTCATGGACAATTTACCTAGAGAGGATGACTAACACAAACAGAAATAGGTACGTGCAGATAAGCAGGACCTGACGGCACAAACTATGCAGAGTCTGAAGCTTTCCTTATACAATATGCTTGGCCATGGAGATCACTGCAAATGAACTACTAGCTTTTTCTTATGAAATCTTATGATTATACAATCATAGTTGAAAATAAATATCTTGCATCTTCCAGCTCAGCCCTAAAGATTTTAAAGTTATAAATCTCCAAACATAAACTTTTATTGAAAAACGGTTATTCTAGGGCAGATTGGTAAGAAACAGCTTTAAAGAACTCACTAAAACATTTGAATGTAAATGAATTCATTAGTAAATCTTTCTCACTTGTGTTTTCTAAATCTAAGAAATGTTTAAAAAGGTTTCAATATGCAGTAATTTCTTTAAAGTATTTGGTCAAAAAAGAAAGTTTTATGCCAATTCATCAATTCTCAAATGCAAATATAAATTTGGCTTACTGGATACTTACATTATCTCCTCTTTTTCCCTACATTCTTCGTGGTTCTCCCTTCTCTTTATCTATCAGTTCTGAAAGAATCAATATGTCATTTGCAGTTCAGTAGCCTTTCAACAAATAAGTGAGGAAAGTTTATATAGATGTAGAGACAGGTCACTTAAATAATGTGGGGATAACAGTAGCAGATACTCAAATATGTAATTTTTTTCATTCTCAAGTAAACAAAGAACCACTTGATAGTTTTCAACCAGAATTTTCCACCAGCAATTACTCTGAATGCTTTATCAAATACATTACAAAACATATTTTAATTTTAAAAGTTACCTTAGTAATTACCTTTGAACTAGTAGACTAGTTTTTCCCCTTTGATACTTATTCTTTTTCTTCAAAATGTTTATAATAAAACAGGCAAGTCACCAGATTTACATTTCATGACATTAATATGGTTAGTTTGACATACTTGTCAATTAATAATGGCACAGTCACTTAAATTCTTTCACTGACTAGAGACAGTGAAACACAAAAAATTTATAGGTACAATGTCATGTATTACCCAAGTTGCTAAGGCCAAAGTCACTCAATGAATTGTGGCAAGTAAAATGAAGTAAAGTGACTTCAATCCTCAATCCAGAATTCACAAAGTATTTTAATCATAATGTAGACTAGTGGTTTTGACAGTGAATTTGTTTTCATGCTGAACTTTTTCACACTGCTGATGATCCTCACTAGCAGAGCAAAAGCTATTGTGATATCTGGTTACACAGAAAAACATCATGCACGCTGAGAGAAAGATTATAGGGCAAACAGAGAATGAGGCTTCCATTTTCCCACTGGCAAACTATTTCTCTTCCTATACCAAATCTAACAGTTATCAACATTTAAATGTTTAAGTTCATTAATATAATGACTAAAGAAAGGAAAACTAAAGCTTTACTGTTTTATCTTTTTATGGCCATGATTTACCAAATAATGTTCATAAAAGTCATTCCCATACTGAGGTTTAGGCAGTCCCTACAGTTAGGCTATTTAAGTAATATCCAAAACCCAAAACAACGTTTGTTACAATTAAAAGTTCTCTAGCTGACCTATTCCTCTACCACTGTGTGAAGATTTGTGCAAGAAGCCTTACCAAGAAAGCCCTACAAAATCAAGAATTAGTTCCTGGCTACCCAAAACTAAAAGCTACCACTAAATTTTATTGAGTCTTATATCAGGTCTATGATATGATAGTCAAAGCATAATTCAATTTCTTACTAACTCAGTATTTTTCCTCACTGCTATTTTAAATTAGCAAGTCACCATCTGAGGCTTTTAGGTCTAATCTTTGTGGTATGAGAATGCAGTAAATTTTATTCCATGATACAGAGTACAATTTAAAAATGGTAATTATTAGCAAGAAGATAAGTATGTCATTTAAGGTGCTAAATATATATATATATATATTCAATATATATTCAATTGATATGTATGATATATTCAATATATATGTGTGTGTGTGTGTATATATATATATATATATATATATATATATATATATATATATATTCAATTGATTTTCAGCAAAGGTGCCAAGGTAGTTCAATAAATTAAACTCAAACAACTGGATGCCATGTGGAAAAAATTAACTTCAATCTCTATCTCATTCCATACAGAAGAATTAAAGCAAGATGAATGATATCACAGACATAAATGTAAAACACAGAACCATAAAGCCTCTAGAAGGAAATACATAAGAATATTTTTACCCCTTGGGGTAGGGAAAGAGTACTTTGACAGAAAACAAAAAGAAAAAACAATAATGATGCAAAATGGATAAATTGAACTTCATCAAATTTTAAAACTTCCTGCTCAGCAAAGACACCATTAAGAAAGTAGACAAAGCCGAACTAAAATTTAAGTTAGAAAAATGTAAAAAAAAAAAAAAGATGGTGGGGGGAGTGCACCTGGGTGGCTCAGTTGGTTAAGCATTCGACTTTGGCTCAGGTCATGATCTCACAGTTCATGAGTTTGAGCCCTACGTCAGGCACTCTGCTGTCAGCACAGAGCCCGCTTCGGATCCTCTGTCTCCCTCTGCCCCTCCCCTGTGCATACTCTCTCTCTCAAAAATAAAAAAAAAAGAAAAGAAATAAAAAAGAAAATAGACAAGGGGTGCCTTGGTAGCTCAGTTGGCTGAGCATCCAGCTCTTAATTTCAGCTCAGGTCATGATCAGGGTCGTGGGATTGAGTCCGACCCTGGGCTCCATGCTGACCATGGAGCCTGCTTAACATTCTCTCTCTCTCTCTCTCTCTCTCTCTCTCTCTCTTTGCCCCCTCTCCTTGACTTGCTCTCTCTCTATATATAAAACAACAACAACAACAACAACAACAACAACAACAACAAATAGGGGCACCTGGGTGACTATTCAGCTCGGGTCATGACTTCATGGTTTGTAAGCTCGAGCCCCGTTTCGGGTGAGCTCAAGCCCTGCTTTAGGCTCCATGCTGACAGTGCAGGGCCTACATGGGATTTTCTCCCTCTCTCTCTGCCCCTCATGGGATTCTCTCTTTTTCTCTCCCTCTCTCTCTGTCCCTCATGGGATTCTCCCTCTTTCCCTCTTTCTCTGCCCCTCACTCACTCACGCCCTCTCTCTCTCAAAAATAAATAAATAAATAATAACTTTTAAAAGTAAATAAATAAAACAGACATGCCACAGACTGGTTTAAAAAAATGCTCACTAAATATATATCTAACAGAAGACTTGCATCTAGAATATACAACAACAAAAAAATCCTACAAATGATAAAAAGACATACTATTTAAAAATCAGGCAGAAAAAGCTTAGACACTTTTCAAAAGAAGATAGATAAACAGACTAAAGTGCACATGAACTTGTGCTCAAATTTTTTCATTAGTTATCAGGAAAATATACATTAAAATTATGAGATACTACTAAACACCTAATAGAATGGCTAAAATAAAGAAGACTGATAACACTAAGTGTTGGTGAGGTTATGGAATAATTAGCACTTTCACATGTTGCTGGCAGAGAACTATTTGACAATTTCTCAGAAAGACACACATATACCTATTCTGTGGTCAAGCAGTTCCACTTCTGGATATTTACTTAAGAGAAATGAAACATAAGAACATATGCCCACAAAAAGACTTATAAAATATACTCACAGCCTTATGCATATTAGCCAAAAACTGGAACCATGAAGTCTATCAACAGGAGAACCAATAATTGGTACTATTTCGATACATAAGGGAGTATTATTCAAAAAGAAAAAAAAAACTATGATATACTCAATAACATAGATGAAAATCTAAAACATTACGTTGGGCAAGAACAAAAGGGTGCATACTATATGATTACATTGACATGAAATTCAAATTTAGGCAAAACTAAATCTATAGTGATAGAAATTAAAAGTTGGTTTCCAGGTGGGAAGTTGGGGCTAGAAATTAACTGCAAAGGGGCACAGGAAATTTTCTGGAGGAACAGACACATTCTATATCTTGCTTGGGATGGTATCAAATATCACCGACTGAACACTTAAGAGCTGTGCATTTTTCACTGTATGTTGACATTCTCTGAATAGAAAAACATCTTTAGGGGCGCCTGGATGGCTCAGTCTGGCTCAGGTTATGATCTCATGGATCGTGGGTTTGAGCCCCACATCAGGCTTTGCACTGACAGCCTGGAGCCTGCTTCAGATTCTGTGACTCCCTCTCTCTCTGCCCCTCTCCCACTCATGCTTGCTCTCTCTCTCTCTCAAAAATAAACATTAAAAAAAATTTTTTTAAAACTTCTTTAAAGAAAAAAAGAAAAACCTCTCTAGACATGTCTAAAATTATTAAAGAAATTCAGAAAATCTTTCCAAGCCATAAAGAAAAAAAATGAGAAATTTCTTTCAATATTAATACAAAGAAAAGCAAAATAAAAACAGAGAAAATTAATGCAAAGACTAATACAAATTGTTGAAAAGTTTAAATTACAGACTACTTTATGAAAATATATAGTTTTACTACTTTTAAGTACTATATGCCAACCTCTAAAAACTTTAAAACATTTTAAAAAGTTAAGTATTGCTGAGCAGAGGACTAAAGTAACATTCACAATTAAAATATCATAAATATGTCACAATATTAAAAATGCTGAGAATGAAAGTCTCTCTGTGATTATTATTTTTTTTATTTTTTTAATGTTTATTTATTTTGAGAGACAGAGGGAGTACAAGCTGGGGAGGGGAAGAGAGAGGGAGACACAGAATCAGAAGCAGGCTCTAGGCTCTGAGCACAGAGCCCGACATGGGGCTCGAACTCACAAACTGTGAGATCACCTGAGTCGAAGTTGGATGCTTAACTGACTGAGCCACCCAGGTGCCACTCTGTGATTCTTTATTATAACAGTACACAGGTAACTGTCTCCAAAGTTTTATTAGCAAACTGCTATTTTACTATTCTCACATGACTTAACAATTCACAACTTTATGATCTATTTAACCGCCTCACATTTTGGGGGAAATTTATCAGTTACACAGACCTATGTTCTCAAGCGGGGGAAGGGCAGAGAGAGAGAGAGAGGGGAGACACAGAGTCTGAAGCAGGCTCTAGGCTCTGAGCTGTCAGCACAGAGCCCAAAAAGGGGCTCGAAATCATGAACCATGAGATCACGACCTGAGCTGAAGTTGGACACTTAACCAACTGAGCCACCTATGTGCCCCAGAGCTATGTTCTTTAAATCTCCACGTCACTGGGGCGCCTGGGTGGCCCAGTCAGTTGAGCGTCCGACTTCAGCTCAGGTCATGATCTCGCGGTCCGTGAGTTCGAGCCCCGCATCGGGCTCTGGGCTGATGGCTCAGAGCCTGGAGCCTGCTTCCCATTCTGTGTCTCCCTCTCTCTCTGTCCCGCCCCCATTCATATTCTGTCTCAAAAATAAATAAACGTTAAAAAAAAAAAATCTCCACGTCACTAACTGAAGAAGAGAAAAGTGAACACAAACAAACAATTGTGAAACTGTCTTGATATGAAAATATAAGTTCACTTGGGTGACTATATGATATCCAGAAAATCATGTAATATATTATCAGGATTAATATGTGTTATCTATATCCTAACTAGTTATCTAGCTGATAACTAATGCTTTAATTATGGACTCTTAATCCTAACTAGCTGAGATGCTATGGCAATGGGTTATCCAATATGGAACATTTTATTTTGATTTTACATTTTCTCCATATAATAATTTCAAGTGCTTTCTAAATTACTAATTCTAGAATGACTGTCACAATGCAACATAAGAACATAATGCAACTCAAAATGTGGTCCTCAGATTTGTAGCATCAGCATTATCTCAGAGCTCGTTAGAAAGATGGCCCCAGCCCAAACTTAGGGTGGGGGGTGGGGGGGTTCAGAATCTGTGTTTCAACAAACTCTGTAGGCAATTATTATGCATGCTGAAAAGCACACTGTTAGCCTCCACTGCTTAAAACATGGAATTAAGTGCAAGTCAGAAAATTAGTGCTTCATAAACATTTCTCCTTGACAGATGCATCCTTCCAGGTATGTATCCATAAAAAAAAAGAAAGAAAAAAATGCTCAACGAATGACATTCCTCAATTGTTAACCTATAACACCATGATGAAAATTACATCAAGTGTTCTAAGTCATACATTTTTTGATATTTGATACCTTTTGTTCACTAATCGTAAATGTCAGCCTCTTTATTTCACTGTTTGCACAAATGCCAGCGTCAATGATGAAAAAGCTGATGAAATCTGAACAATATGCCAGTGGTATTTTAACCTGTTGATTTTTTTTTTAGAGGAGGATACAATTTATATGAGGCTTCAGATACTGAACACTGCAATAATGTCCACTGACAGGTTTAACACAGAAACAAGTGTTTTGTACTAAAAGGGACAAAAGTTGAAGTATATGTAAGTTATGAGAAGGGCATAGTACAGTACATTGTGATAATTCTAGCAACTTCTAAAAGGTTTTAGTGAAAACTTATATATTCATTAACTCCAAATGACCTTTTCTACTGGCTAAGCAACATGTAAAGTTGAAATGAAAAGGTGTTCCTCTAACAGAAAAAGTTACAGAGGGAGGAAGGCAACCATAAGAGACCCTTAAGAACTGAGAACAAACTAGGGGTAGATGGGGGTTGAGGGAGAGGGGAAAGTGGGTGATGGGCAGGGAGGAAGGCACTTGTTGGGATGAGCACTGGGTGTTGTATGGAAACCAATTTGATAATAAATTATATTTAAAAAAATAAAATTAAAAAAATAAAGTAAGTTCATAAGACAGTTTTATGGTAAACTGCCCACTCTACAATAAGGTGGTATTTCAGATCACTTAAACAGAGGTCCATCTCCTTTACTGACTTTCTTATATTCCTTCTTAAAAGGACATGTTGCTTTATTTTACTAATAGCTTGCTACTTAAATCTAAACTTGAATAAAAAGGGAATCATACATTAAGCCTTTACTACACATTTGTGATTATGCTGTTCTGATGTATAAAATATTGACTATAAACAGGAAGTAATAATTAACTATGAAAAGGACTCTGAGAAAATTTAATTAAACAAAAATTCTCAAATTATCATACTGATATTATTTGATCTATGTGGACCCTGACAACAGGGTACTTTGGTTTTTGTCTATGTAATAGATGAATTTATTACCATTAATAGAATGTTAGCTATTTCTAGCTTCAAATTTTCTTAAATTCCAGAACCAAATTTCAAAATACCTTCTAAAAGCTATCTTATCAGCACTATGATCAAAATCCAATTTATCATCCGGACTCTAAAATTTTCTACCTCCTGTTGAATTCCTTGTTCTGTTAAAATCACTACTATGCTCAATAAAAGCTGAATGAATGAATGAATGATGAATGAATGAATGAATGAGAGAATGATAAAATACATTTCCTAATAATCCAGGCTACAGTTATCAGGATAACCTTCCTTTCCCTCATCACATTAACCACCAAATTCTGTAGATTCTGCCTACACAGTGCCCCTTCTATTCCCAGTGCCAAACCTAGTTCAAACAAAAAGTAGTTCTTACCTATTCTCTAGCATTCACCTTCTTCTAATAGCTCTCCAGTCCATGCAACTGATTCCAAGTTCACATGCCATGACTTAAAACCCTGACCATGTCATTCCCCAGCTCTAAAATTTTAATAGGCAACCTACTATATAATGAATTAGAATCATATTCTTTATTCTTATAGGTAAAATCTTCCAATAAAAGAACCCCAACCTAGCATTACAGCGCTATCTATTGTAAGTATTATAGACACAGCACTTAGGACAAACTAGTCATTCTAGACTAGTCCTTCAGATGTCATCCCTTAAACAAGCATACTTTCTGTTCTCATGCTTTATTTACGCTATTGTCTCCACTGAAGCATCCTGTACCAGTCCATATGCATCTCTTCCATGAAGCTGTGTTTAACATCCCTATCCAGAGGGAATCGTGTGTGTGTGTGTGTGTGTGTGTGTGTGTGTGTGTGTGTGTGTCCTTTGGACTCCTACAGTATTGCTAACTTTCAAGGAATTTATAGTTACTTGTGGACTGGACTTGGCCCTCTTCCAAAACATTTGATGTAAAGCCTGTATCTTAACTATATCTGTATCTCTGAAGATTAGCACATTGCCCCTCTGCACAAACATCCTCCATAAATATTTGCTTATTTAAGTTGTACACGTAATACTTTCCCCAAGAGTACAAAATCTGAAACTTCCGATTTTAGTCAGCACTGGATGGGAGGGGAAAGGAGATTTTAGGTTTAAACTGAGGTTTTCCACTTTTGTATCTTTGCTCTCACATTCTTTCCTAGTAAACAAGTATTTACTATGTCCTTCTGTTCAGATGATGCAACAAACAGGTATGATTTGGGGATATGCTTCAGCCCAATGGTCATCTTCAAGTATTTTCCAAACTGAAGAATAAGATATAGATCACACAGATACTTACTAAGAGGAATGAATTCAAGAGCATACTTGAAAAAAGAATGGATGTGTAACTGTGGTATGTGTGAATATGGAAAAGGTCGAATCTTCAAAATAAAGTCCTTAATATCTTTTTCTCTATCCTTTCCCAGTTTTCCCAAAAGAAAACTATTCATGTTTCCCCTACCAATTCTGTATTACCAAAAAGAGAGTTAAGTGTCATAACACCAGGAGATCTTATCAGTGTCTCTGCAAAAAAGAGATTTGGATGGCATAGTGATTTGTGCTTTTTTTGCCAGTGATTCTGGCAAAAATTGTGGGGACAGAATCACACTCAAGTACGGTCTTGCCAAACCCCAATAGGTCCAATGTTGAATTTCGATGACATCACAGTGGACACATTCCAAACAAACTATGATGCAGAAAACCACTGAGGAACTTCAAAACAGAGCACATATACAAACACTGAATAAAAGCTTACTGTGTGTCATTTTTATTTACAGTCTTCATGCCTTCGTGAGTCCAGTCCTGACTACCTTTTAAGGCACTCATCACCTCTAAAGATAGTAAAAACTTATTTTTTTAGACAATGGCTGTGAAAGAAAACTGAAAAGGTCAAGTTAAGGGAAGGCAACTATGTAAGAAGGCATTAGTAAATCTGATCACAGGGGTGCCTGGGTGGTTCAGTCAGTTAGGCGTCAGATTTCAGCTCAGGTCATGATCTTGAGGTTCATGGGTTCAAGCCCCGCATCAGGCTCTGTGCTGACAGCTCAATGCTTGGAGCCTGCTTCAGATTCTGTGTTTCCCTTTCTCTCTGCCCCTCCCCTGCACATGCTCGCTGTCTCTCTCTCTCTCTCAAAAATACAAAAATAAATAAACATTAAAAAAAAAATCTGATCACAATAATGCCTGACGGCAAAAATACCATTTTTCAATGTTTTTACTAATGAAGAACTTCTTTTGATTTACCAAAGTATTAAATATAGGCTCTATTAAAAAAGTTCATGAAAATTAGTAAATTCTTAATCTTTCATAATTTTATAAAAGCTAAGGCTGTCTCATAGGGCATCCGGATGGCTCAGTAGGTTAAGCGTCCAACTCTTGGTTTTGGTTCAGGTCACGATCTCATGGTTGGATTTGTCAGCAGGGAAGCCTCCCTGGGATTCTCTGTCTCCCTCTTTGTCTGCCCCTCTACTGCTCATGCTCTCTCCCTCTCTTTTGAAATAAATAAATGGACTTTAAAAAACCCACCAAGCACATTTTCACCCAAAGTGTTTATCATATCTCCAATTTTCCCTCCTTCCAAAACAAGACAAAGGAAAAAAAAACAAAAAACAAAATAGCAGTTCAGTCACTAAACGTTAATTCCAAATAATTGTACCTCTTTGCTCTTCTTTAAACACTATGACAATCACAGGAGACCCGCCCCAACACTTCCTAAACCTCCCCCAACCACTGCCTTTCTCTCTCTTTTTTAAACTTTTATTTATAAACTAATTTCTATCTCCAATGTGGGGCTTGAACTCACAACCCCATGATCAAGAGTCGCATGTTCCACCAAGTGAGCCAGTCAGGCACCCCCATCTACTTCTCTCACGTAGCAGATTCTCATGCACTTCTCCTTTCCAATCTCCCCACAAAACTCCTCTACTGTATGTCCCAGATCCCAAGAGATCTGTGCTATCATACTCCCCAGCTGAGTTGAGTCCTGATCAGCTGCTGCAGAGGCCAGGGCTCATTTCTGAGAACTCCCTTTCCTTCCATATCTGAGAGAGACGAGAGGCCTGAATTTCTGCCTGCCAGCCCCATTCTGCTGTGGTGGTAACACAGCTACCACCTTCCAGAAAACAAGAATCAAGTGTAGAAGGAGAGAGGCCAAAGGCCAGAGCACTCCCCACCACTGGCCCCTAAGGTTTATAGAAGGATACGAGGCAGGCAACCGGGTCTCTCTAAACTAACTGGTAAAAACTAGGGCTGAGGGAGAGCAGTTTCCCTGGGCCATTTTACAACAAAACAATCTTCCACAACAGCCCTCTCTCTATACAAGGATTTATCTTGAAAGGAAAGAGATGGAGAAGCAAGGGTATAGAAGAAGGGTATAGAATCATCTTGTCTTATATTCTTCAGGTGCAGGAAGGTCTTCCTGCTATACTTCTCCTTGGTCCTGCTTGCTATAATTGGCAATAGTTATTATCCTTCCAAATGTATAATGGGGGGGGGGGGGAGAATGTCCTTGAATCACCAATCAGAAAAGACAGCACAATTATTCGTATTAAAACCTAGTCTGCGGTGTCTGGCCAGCTCAGTCGAATACCATGCAATTCTGGATTTCAGGGTTGTGAGTTCGAGCACCATGTGGGGTGTAGAGATTACTTAAATAAATAAAACTTAAACTGTTGTTTTATTTTTATTTATTTTTTAATGTTTATTTGCTTTTGAGAAAAAGAGAGAGACAGAGGGTGAGTAGGGGTGGGGCAGAGAGAGAGGGAGACAAAGAAGCCGAAGCAGGCTCCAGGCTCTGAGCTGTCAGCACAGTCCCTGATGTGGGGCTTGAACCCATGAACCATGAGATTATACCCTGAGCTTCAGTTGGACACTTAACCAACTGAACCACTCAGGCACACCCTTAAATAAATAAAACTTCAAAACAAAACAAAACAAAACTATTACTACTTTGGAAAACCAGAAATTTCTAAGTTGATATTAAAAAAAAAAAAAAGAAAAGACAAGGAATTCCCAAACAAATTTTCCCCAGTTCATTGCTATCTCTATCTCCCCTCCCCAAGAGTACATCCTTCTACACCTGTTTCTTTTTTTTTTAATTTTTTTTAACGTTTTATTTTATTTTTGACACAGAGAGAGAGCATGAATGGGGGAGGGGCAGAAAGAGAGGGAGACACAGAATTGGAAGCAGGCTCCAGGCTCCGAGCCGTCAGCCCAGAGCCCGACATGGGGCTCAAACTCACGGACCGCGAGATCGTGACCTGAGCTGAAGTCGGTCACTTAACCGACTGAGCCACCCAGGCGCCCCACCTGTTTCTTCTTTTAAGTTTAGTAATTTTTTAGTAATTCTACATCCAACGTGGGGCTCAAGCTAAGAACCCCGGGATCAAGAGTTGCATGTCCTTCCAAGTGAGCCAGCCAGGTGCCCCTCTACACCTGTTTTACACTGAGTTACCAACATTTGTTGATAGCTTATAATGAGCAGACCTCTAAAACAAGACTCCATTTTATATTAGAAGAAGTTGAAAGGCAAAATATCAAGTAATGTTATTTATGTGAATACTAAGTTAAAGCACTGTTTTAGGGTCAGACAACAAGGCATTGTGTGACTAGATCATAATGATCCCACAGAGTAGGGCCCGTATCATTACAATTCTTTTAAGTGAAATTATTAAGAAAGAAAGTTAATACTGCCATTCTCCTTTCCAAAATTATTCAGATATAAACTTGTACTTTTTATTTTCTCCCAACCCATCAAACCTTACAAGTCTCTTTTTTTTTTTACCATTTAACAGCTTTATTGAAAAATAAATTCACATACCATTAAGATTCACCCTTTTAAAAGTGTGCAATTCAGTTGTTTTGAATATTCACAGAGTTGTACAACCATCACCACTATGTAATTTCAGAACATTTTCAGCACTACAAATAAACCCTGCATCCATCAGGAGTCCTTCACTGTTCCCCTTTCCCTCCAAGCCCCTGGCAACCACTAATCTACTTTGTGTTTATGTGCATTTGCCTATTCTGGACGGGAATGATACATATGCACACATAGACACATACACATATATACATATATTAATTAATTAAAAAGCACATTGTGGTTTTTAAGTATCTATAAAAATTACCTTAATTCCCCTGTGAATGTTGGTGAATAGCTAATATATGGACAAAAACAGCACACTCTCCTAGAGGTCTAAATTTGGCCCCATAACATAAAAACTGATCTTACTAAGGACCTCACTGGACTAGCCCTATGAATTCATTTAGAATCCTATGTGTAATACAGTCCCATGGTCCCCAAAGAGAGCCTAAGAGTAAGGCTGCAGTGTGACTACATGGTGGTCACATTGAGAACAGTATAAAGCAGCCGATATCTCTTTGGTCCTCCAAAATTGCTAATGATTGCCTCTATTCTCTAAAAGAGCCATTTTAATGCCATTCATATTTTTAAAGAGAACTTTTGGTCTTCTGAACACAGGTATCTTTGAAACCTCTTCTAAATGTCACTATAATATTGACTGCCTTTGAAACCCACTAAGAGACTCATTCTGAGATCACTGTCAAGCTCTAAGAAAAGAGTTAAAAGATACGAAAAGGAACAAGAAGGAGGAGGAGGGCAGTAGGAAGATAGAAGAAGGCAGAGGAAGGGGAGACTAGAAGAGAAGGGGAAGGGGAACAGAAGAGGAGCAAGAAGAGTAAGAAGAGGAAAAGAAAGGCTAAGTCAAACAGTGAGGCAAGAGACTAAAAAAAAACTGGAGGAAAGCAAGGTCATGCATTACTTAGAGTAAGTATTGATGGTTTTCAAGTTAAAGAATTAAGAGCAGGTTGTAGGAATGGGATTTGCAAAATGAAATAGGTAAAGTATGTGGTTGAATAATACAATCATGGTAATTCATGCAAAACCTTTTCAGAGCCAAGACTTTTCTCTCCACTACACTTTGAACTAGGATGTTCACTACCTCTAAAATATAATCTTGCACCAATTCCTTTTGCTAGTCACGTGTCTATTTTTCTTTTCGACTATATACAAGTGTGATACAACCCCTGCTTCTTTGCACATAGACACATAAAACATTCAAATTTTGTGCAATGGGTTACATTATGTTCAATTTAAATACAAAGCTAGCCACCACCACCCTCAAAATCCTATCAGACAAGTTGTCGATGACATACTCAACATGAGCTAGCTACACAGAGAACTACAAGATAAACACTCTGCTTCCAATATCTCCCAATGATAATTAGCGACAATGGTTGACTTCACTTGCCCTCTGGGTTCAGGAAAGACATGGTTTTTGTAAAATTAAGAACTTAAGAAACTGCCAAACTAAAGTCATCCCTGCTAAATAAGTGTGGTGATGTACAGCTACAGAGCCTACAGAGCTCCTCTCTTGTAGCAACTCTGAGTTCTGCTCTGCGGCCATCAAGGCCATCAGGTACTAATTAGGCAGTGTGTTCTGTCAACGCTTTCATGCTCTTCTTTTATTAACTGATCGTTCTGCCACATTAATGATACTAGTACATTGGCTTCGAATTCCCTTAAGCATTCTACCCCTGAGATAGAAAAGAAAGTAAAGAAGACATAAGAAAGAGAATGTCACAGATTTATTTTACATAGCTCACACTTGAATCAACACTGAAATGGCCTCCGGTACAAGTTATGTTTCTTTTATTTGCAGAAATGCTCCCATGGACCTAAAATGTACAGATTTTCCTTAAATAAAATATAAATTTTATTGACTTAACTTTATAAGCTATAGGAAACTACAATGGGAATGAAACGTACACTAAAAGCATTGACATTTTCACATGTAAGTATACTAAATTTAATGGTGTGATAAGATGCAAAAGCCTGGAAAGGTGGTGGCAATTCTCAATTCTAACTACCTAATGATGAGGGAAATTCACCTAAAATGAAACACAATAAACAAGACAAATGACTTTAGTACTGACAGAAACTAATGAGTTAAAAAAGGAAGAAAAAGCAAGCATTTAAATAATTGTAGTTAAACTCAATGAACTTAACATACTATTTTTGAGATAGAGGCCTAACTAAGCTTCTTAAGATGCTGAGAAAACACATATCCTCTGAGATAATTTTTGGTTTTCCTTATTGCAAATCACTGTTATTATGAAGCAGCCATTAAACAGTTGGTGAGGAAGTGTTAAGATGGTGCAGTAGTAATTTGGTAATGAATCTGAATACAGTTTAGGTAAGCAAGAGAGAGATACACATTGACTGACATGGCTGTATTTTGTTCATTTTTGTAGGATCCCACTATGAGCTGAAAACAAGATCATGTTACAAAAAGTTAGGTATAAAAGTACTACAATTGTGTCCTTTACACTTTGACACTACATTAAGATTATGAACACTAAAAAAGAAAAAAAAAAATTACAAAGGTAAAGTCAAGTACAACACACTACTGCCACCTAATGCTTAGTAAAATATTGCCTAAAGAAGCAGTCAACAGCTCATTCATTGTTTCATGCAACAGTTAACAGCTGAAACATGGTTTTTAAAATATGTTTTAACATTTTTTAAGGTTTTTTGATTCATACAGAGAAACTATAATCCATGTGCAAGACCCAAAAATGTGTTTATCCATTCCCAAAATGCTTATTAACCACCTTACTACAAGCCAGATATTGTGCTAGACAATGAGGATCCAATGATGAATAAAATGGGATCTTTGCCCTTGAGACACTCAAAGTCCAGTGGGGGACAGTAGACATGTAAACAATTCATTATAATACAATGGAAAGGATAAGGTGCTCAGAAAAGATGACAGCATGAAAAAGGTGTGAACTTAGAATAAATTAGGGAAGGTTTCTTAATAAAAGTGACATTTAACTGGGTTTTGTAGGATGAATAGGAGTTTACCTGTGGAAGAATTATGTAAGATTGGGAAGGAAAGGCAGAGAGAAACAGCAAATACAAGACAGGAAAGTACTAAGATAGATATTAGAGTTATAAATAGCAGAACAGTTAAGTCATACCAGGAAAGAGTAAAAAATGGTTTGATAGGAAAAAGTAGTAAAAGATGAAGTGGAAAAGCAAAATTGGGTTCAGATCATAAAGGAACTTTTTAGTACACTGAGAAACATGGACTTTCCCCTACTTAAAACTCCACATGGGAGAACCTGGGTGGCTCTGTCAGTTAAGTGTCCGACTCTTGATTTCGGCTGAAGTCATGATCTCATGGTCATGAGATCAAGCCCAACTTTGTGCTCTGTGCTGAGCATGGAGCCTGCTTAGGATTCTCTTTCTCTCTCTCTCTCTCTCTCTCTCTCTCTCTCTCTCTCTCTCTCCCTCTGCCCCTCTCCTGTGTGCATACATGCTCTCTCTCTCAAAAAATAATCTTAAAAAAAATTCCACATTACTTGCATGACAGACATAATTATATTTCTGTTTCAAAGACAAAAACACTGAACCTAATGACAGGATGGAATGGGTTGGGAGGATAGGTAGGAGCACTGACAGCAAAGAAACTGCATTACTGAGAAAAGAAGGCAGGACTTGAGGGGAAGGGTGGGAAGCAAGGGAATTTACAAGTTAACTTATGAAGCAGATAAAGCTACAGGGATATACAAAGAGCAGTCCTTCTCGAATTTTGAGTTAGGAACTCCTCCAAGAATGTGATAAAAAGCTAAGGTAAGGGAGATACACAACTTTACATACAATTGAGGGATAAACAGACCTCCAAAAGCACCAGTCCTCAGATTAAGAGTCCCTAATTTAGGGGGCACCTGGCTGGCTCAGTCAGAAGAGCATGTGGCCCTTGATCTCCAGGTTGTGAGTTTGAGCGTCCAAATGGGTGCAGAGATTACTTAACTTCAGAGATTACTTAACTTTAGTTAATCAACTAAACTTCAGGGAAAAAAAAGGAGTCCCTGATTCGGTAATAAGTGAAGAAAGTCAAAGATAAAACTCTATAGGACAGTAACATTTACATCAGACAGAAGAAAAGAAAACACAGCAGTGAGCAACAAGATAATCAGGAAACAGGCTCCATAGGCACCCTGGGAGGAAGGAGTTTCAAGGCAGATGGAAGGCCCGTGATAATAGCAAATGACATAGTATCCACCGAATGTGGCAAGTAGAGAACACCAGCTTTTTAAGTAGGAAGAAATGCCAGTGGTGAATGAGAGTGGGTTGAGAAGGAAATGGATGGTCAAGGAATATTTGGCAAGGAAGAAGAACGGAATGATAACCAGAGTAAATCAAGGCCAAGGGAGACTATCTTCGAAAGACATTTTACTGGATAAGTGGGGAAAGCTAATAGAAAGGGAGAATTCAAAATGGTAAGGAAGAGAAAACTGGAGCAGCACTCATCATAAAACATGAAAAAGCAAGTTCTTATTTTAGCTTTGTTTATGTGATCTTAGAAAAGTTACTCAACTGTACAAAATTTCCTCACCTGAAAAATGGAAAGAATGCTTGCCACACTATAAGCTACTCATGAAAGTGAAGACCTTTGTCCATCACGTTACCATTAACTGTATTTGCAGCACCTGGCACACACAAGACAATACCTAGTTACTGAATAAATCATATGTCCACATATCTCACACTTTTTTGTAAATGTGAGTGAACATATTTTGAATACAATTAAAAAAAATTTTTTAAATGAGGGTGGTGGAAGAGGAGGACCATACTTGGCAAGCCCTGAAATATAAATATATATAAATGCAGCCAATCCTCACTAATTGCAGAATCCATATCTGTAAATTTACCTACTTGCTAGAATTATTGTATAACCCCCAAGTCAACACTTGCCAAGCTTTTGCAGGAACTCACGGACATGCCAGAGTAACTTGAATCTCTCAACATGCATGTTCCCAGCTGAAGTCCAACAATGACTCCATGTTTCAGCTCTCACACTATATGTAAATAAGTGTCCCTTTTAACAATCTTCTTATGCCACCTTTTTTGCATTTTTCTGGTTTTTGTTGTTAATTTTACTGTTTAAAATGGCCCCCAAGACAGTTAAAATGTTAAAATGGCCCCCATTAGACAGTTAATGTGCCGTCTAGTGCTCCAAAGCCTGTGATGTGTCCTACAGAGAAAATTCATGTTTTAGATAAGCTTCTTCCTTTGGGCAGGAGTTACAGTGCTTTCAGCCCTGAGTTTAATGTTAATAAATCAACAATATTTATCAAAGTGTCTTTAAACAGAAACACACACAAAAGAAGATTATGTACTGATCACTTGATGAAAAATGTGACCAGAGGCTCGTAGGAACCTAACCCTATATTTCCCCTAGAAGCAATGGTTCAGAGTTTGCTGATTCTATGTTTGTGGCAACTTTATAGAACATAACTATAGGAAATAAGAATTGACTACACAATTATATATATTATATACATTATATGTATATGCATTATATATGTGTGTATGTATATATATATATGTATGTGTGTATGTATATATATGTATGTGTGTATGTATATATATATATATATATATATAACTAATTTATACTCCACCCTGTCCCCCTTTAGAGAGCTTTTTCTGTCCTGTCTCTCCTGTCACACCCAGGAAGATGGCATTCATGGAACAGTTAGGGATTTCTAGATAGTCACCAGAGTTTGAAGGAGTTCTAGATGCAACAGGTCACTAGAAGAGTAGACTCTAAAATCTGCTTAATGTATCTGAGAAGATCATGGCTGAAACAACACATGATTAAATAACCCACGTGTTCTGGCCTTTTTCATTATGCACCAATAAACTGCTCCAGTTGAGTACTTCACCTCTTGAAGCTCATTTTAACACTGACTTTCTAAAAGTCCAATACTAAGACTATAGAATAACTTGTTATATTATTTTTAAATATTTTTAAAATTATAAGTAAGATAGTATGCAACAGTCACTGTATTATGCAGCCATGTCAAAACTGAAAGGCACATTAAAATGGGT
The DNA here is from genome assembly GCF_018350175.1 of Felis catus. Taxonomy (NCBI): domain Eukaryota; kingdom Metazoa; phylum Chordata; class Mammalia; order Carnivora; family Felidae; genus Felis; species Felis catus. The sequence continues at coordinate 85,636,849 of NC_058377.1, read as the reverse complement.
AATAGGCTTTTAAAAGGCCTTTTTTAAGTCTTATAATTCAATGACTATTTCTCCTTCCCAAGAAAAGTATTCTTTAACTTTGTAAACTTAAAACTATAAACTTATATTCCCTATTTTATTTTTTCAGCTCTATCCTTGAACTATCTAATTCATTTATTCTTCCTGGTCTCAACATTCTCTTCTGCACCACTATTTAAGGTTCTTAAAAATGTTTATCTTCAGAAGACTATTGAAAACCTAAAGAAAAAAGGTTCCACACTCTTGTCTGAATTATTAAAAATGAAATGTAACAGCTGGATAGCCTTGGAGGACACGTGTAGACAAAATGTTGGCTCAAAGACTGCCACGGGTGAAATCACTTCATATGCTGTGGCTCTATTCTGTCATCAGTTCACATGGGTCAAGGACTATCTAATATCATCAATGAACCTGTAAGGAATAACAGAAAAGGAAGGACAATACTGCAACCCCATAGAGAGGCCCAAATAACAGGAGCCAAATGCCTTCCTAACCCATCTATTCTATTTCAGCAAAATTCAAGTGCAATTCAACCAATGCATGCAGTGACAGTTTATTATATAAGGTATAAGAAGTTGGTGCTACCAAGAAGAACAAAAACATAACTGAGACAGGATACCTGCCTTCAAAGACTTTACGTCTAGCTGAGAGGCAACTACAGGTGTAAGCAATTACAGTAAAAACAGGATGTGGTCAGTGGGATACCAGAATTACAATATACCAATGAAACACATGGGGTAGACTTTTTTGAGCAGCTATTAAGGGAAAACTCCAGGAAGGAGATCTTGAATTGTACCCTCAGTGTAAATGGACTTCCTCCCACTGAATGGGAAGGAATGGGAAGAATGGGAAGAGGACTTTTTATTTCTAGCAGTGGTGGGGCTAAGTTATTCAAACCAACTTACCATTGAAAACAACTAAAAAACCTTGATACAATATTGTTTTAAAAAACTCTTAAAAGCATCAAAGAACTGATGGGACAGTAGAGAATTCCAGCCCAAAACTGAAGGCAAACACATAATCAAGGACAAAGGTTGAAAGTGGCATTGCTTCAAGAATATTTTGCCTATTCTGGGAAGTATCCAGAAATGAACTTTCATTTTGACAACCCATTTGGGTTCAGATGGTTACACACATCAGAGAGGGGCTGACTGTAGGAAGAAAGAACAAGTTACTGGAATAGAAGACATGATAGCTGGAACTGAATCTAATACCTATCTGTGTAAAGGAGACCCAGTCTGTTACACTAGAATGAGGGTCTGAGTTGGGTGTGGGCAGGATATGTTCCCAAACTTACTGGCCCCTCTCCTTCTTTCTTACAATACAGCAACCCGGTGCGGTTTGGGTGGGGGGTGGGGGGAATTTCTCTTCCACAAACTACAAGCAGAATTTGCTGTGCAACCTTGCTTTCCCATTCCTGCAATCCGTAGGTAATAGCACTAATTTCCCAACATAGCACTAATTTTGCTAACTAAACATTTACAGAGGAGAAGCAGTTTTCGGAGGTGTGGTCCAAAAACAGTGTGAAAATTTAGTCACAACTACTCTTGAAAATCTTTAAATTTTCCATTATGTACAGTATTTTCAGTTTCATAAATGTAACTCTACATAGCAATTTGTGTGTGTGTGTATGTAATATATGTATATACATATGTATATGTATATAACATATACAGTAATGAATGCTTGAAAGCACACATCAAAAATACAATTCTACCATTTTTAACTTTTTTTACATTGAACAACAATAATTAAGTTTGTGTATCATTATGCTATATTTTAATATGGCTCTAATTGCATCTTGGGCATAATTTCTAGTGAGAATGATGAATAAGGCATCACATGTAAGACTGGCTAAATGCTCTTACACTCATTATTTCATTTAATCTTCATAAAAATAGAAAACAAGAAAAATATTTTGATTTTTACAAGTAAGGAAACCGAGGCTCAGGGAGGTTAAATCAATCCTGGATTAGACAGATCATTAACAGCAGATGTGAGATTCAAAGACATCACAAAAAGATACAAAGCCAGGACTCTCCTTTATTTTATTTATTTATGTGACACACACATGGGGGGCGGGGAAGAGGGGCAGAGGGAGAGAGAGAATCTTAAGCAGGCTCCATGCTCAGTATGGAGCTTGACATAGGACTTGATCCCACAACCCTGAGATCATGACCTGAACCAAAATCAAGAATCAGACACTCAACCAACTAAGCCACCCAGGTGCCCCAACAAAGCCAGGGATCTTAATCCCTGTGCTATACATAGGCCTCCCTGTGAAACTACATTTTAGAATTTATATGCTGTATATACCATACCATTTATTATACTAAATACTAATATTTAAACATGTGTCTTCCTCTTAACAATAAACTCTGTTATATCCACAGCATCTAGAATAATGCCTAGAAATACAGTAGGTGCTCACCCTAACAAATGTTGAGTGAATGGATGAATGAATGACTGAAGACAAATCCAGACTGTTTCAATCTTCATTAACAGGACTGAATCCACACATTTAATCTGAATAGCATTATTCTAAAACGAAATATTTTGGATTACCTTTGAGAGTGTAAGAATTATATTTTATATTTTTAAATATTTTGAGATAGCTAAAAGGTAATGGTTAGTTGAAGTTGCTTCAAGCAAAGATGGTCTTTTCCCACACACTACACCAAGGGTAATGCTCAATTTACAGTCAATATATCAGTCTAACAGAAGGAGAAAGGGTTTTATATTCCATTACTGACTTTAAGAATCTATTTTATCTTTAATTAGTACATAGCATGGGCAAAACAGCATTAATTTTATTTGTGACATAGAAAATAATTTAAGCATACATTTATATAATACAAAGAATAAATTCATTCGAAAATAAAGGAAAAATTAGTCAAAACACAAATAACCTTAACAAGTAAAAGGGGATTAATGAGCTAAAATCCATGATTTACTTTAAGACAAATTTTAAAGGTGCTTCATTTACAAATACCTGTGGCAAAATGATAGTTGCTATTTTTAAATCACGTAAACCCTATGCAACTCACTTCTACCATACCCCAAATGTGCTAACTAGACTTCTTATATTTTCTTATATTTTTATTGAAAGCATATTATGTAATATGCTATATAAGGTTTACCTGTTAGGAGTAGGAAAAGGGATAAATTCATCTCTCTTTAAAAATCATAATAATTGGGGCACCTGGGTGGCGCAGTCGGTTAAGCGTCCGACTTCAGCCAGGTCACGATCTCGCGGTCCGTGAGTTCGAGCCCCGCGTCAGGCTCTGGGCTGATGGCTCAGAGCCTGGAGCCTGTTTCTGATTCTGTGTCTCCCTCTCTCTCTGCCCCTCCCCCGTTCATGCTCTGTCTCTCTCTGTCCCCCCAAAAAATAAATAAACGTTGAAAAAAAAATTAAAAAAAAATCATAATAATTACTTTGGTTAAAGTCCAAATAAAACATCAAGAAATTTTTAGCGTTTAAAACAATGACTAAAGAAATCTATAGTGAGAGTGAAAGCAGATCCATGGTTGCCTAGGGAAGAAGGGGGAGCGGAGCATAAATGAACTTTCTAGTATGATGGAAATGTTTTGTATCTTGATATGATAGTGGTTATACAGGAATACTCAATCAGAACTCATTATTAACATAGGTGCATTTCACTACATACAAATTATACTTCAATATGTTTTAAATACCTAGAAGAAATATCTCCTAAAAAACACAATAAAGTTCTAGCTATTTTATATAGATAAAAGAAATAGTGGAACAATACTCTAGTGAATTTCAACACTTTAACAAAAGTGTGATATTCATTCCTTTGGGAAGCACTGGGCAAAATGTCTTTTAGGGGTTTTGGCATAACTGAAAATAAGATACACCAAATCATAAGGAAATTCTAAACGTAAATGTATTTTAAAACAAAACAGTGACTTAACCATTTCAATTTTTCTTTACTTCTATTACTCCTATTTTTCTTATTACTTTTATTGCTCCTTCTCATCTTCAGTCATTATTTCTTGTGCTTTTTCCCCTTTTTTGGCTGCTGCATCTTTGTCATTTATTGGCTTACAAAGGGCACTGTCAACTCATGGAAATGCATCTTCTGACTGTGGAACTTTGGGGGACGGTATTACCTTTTTGTTATCACCTTACACAAGTTTTGAAAATGATTTTTGGTCTATAAATTCATCATATTATTTGATTTTGAGTACTTAGTGTGTATCTTTGTTCTACATTTCTGTAATCAATAATTTCATTTCTCGGGGCACCTGGGTGCCTCAGTCTGTTGAGCATCCAACTCTTCAGTGTCTGACTCTTGATTTCAGTTCAGGTCATAATCCCATCCTACGGTCATGGGATTAAGCTCCACTTGGTGTGGAGCCTGCTTAAGATTCTCTCTCTTTCCCTCTGCCCCCTTTCCCCTGCTTGTGTGCTCTCTCTCTCTAAAAAGAAAAAAAAAATGAAGGTAATACCATCCCCCAAAGTTCTACAATCAGAAGAAAGACACATTTCCATGAGTTGACAATGCCCTTTGTAAGCCAATAAATGACAGAGATGCATGGGAGAAAAAATAGCAAAAGGAGAGAGAAGAGACAAAAGTAAAACAAGACGAAAGGCAGCAACCAGAAAAAAAGAAAAAGAAATACTGACTAAAAATGAAAAGAAGCAATAGGATTAATGAGAAACAGACAAAGAGAAGTAGTAATAGAGAACAGACACAGCTAAAAAGGGAGAAAGAGGGAAATTTCAACGGTAGGGAGATACTCAATAGAGGAATATAACAGCCCTATATAGCTCAACCATCACAGTAAAGGAATTAACAAAACAGCAAAAACATGATGAATTTAGCCAACCATCAACCTAATCAAGCTAACTGCCTTTGAGATGTTTTTCTTTTTAATTTAGAAAAACAGTTTTTTCCATATAGGACAATACTGTATGATGGGTAAAAGTATCTCCAGAGCTGAAAAGTAACTCTGTGCTAAATCTTTTATTTTATGCACTTGTTAAAATTAATTTATTCTGAAATATGATAGTCTCCTACCTTCTAAAAAACTGCATGTAAAACATGCACAATTATATTTACTCATGACAAAACACTACAGTGCTCAATACTATTGCCAAACTGTAAAAATATATATTAGACCTATGACAGAAGTCTTGCTACCATTTACAAACGGAGGAATTCTAAAATTAACTTCAACGTCAAAGCACAAAACTTCAAGCACTAAATGCAAAGCACAAATATGGATGCTTCCTGAGAACCTTGCATCTCAGTTTTCTTAATGGTTTTCATAGTTAAAGAAAAACATCCTAAGTACTGCTCCACCTGAATGTGACTCCTGGATCTGTGGTACAGACTAGGGATTCCCAAACTTTAATTATTCTTATATCATTTTCAAAATTTATACTATAGTCTCATATTATTAAAACTCTCATTTACTTGTTTTGATAACTGTAAATTATCTCATTCATTATTTGGCTTCACCCTAACACCAAGTATTTGCTGTTATGTACATGTATATATAAAATATTTCATAGTAAAGATACAACTGTTCATATAAAAACTGTTCACCTGTGTACCCTGCAAAATTATTTTTGCATATGACCAATAATGTGTACCACACTTAAAGAAATCATACTAAAATACCACACTTTAGGTATTTATGATTTACATAAGAAGAGGTCTCACTGAAAAGATCAAAACCGATATTTACAACTATATTATAGCCAAATAGGATTTTTGGAGCCAATATGATTAAATGATTATTGTATCTTTTCTCAAAAGCAGTTTTAGCATTTCAAAATAAGCCATGTCAAAAAAAAAAAAAAAAACCAAAAAAAACAAAATAAGCCATGTATTAGAAGGATGGATATTTAATCCATTATAAGGGATTTTCTACCTCACACTTTGAAAGATTCATTTCCTTTTTCACTGAGGAATTATTTACATACAATAAGATTTACCATTTCAAGTGTAGCTAGGTAAATTTTAATAATTATACATTGTCAAGTAACAACCACCAAAATTGAGATACAGTTCCATCACCTTAAGGTTTCCTTACACCCCTCTGTAGTCACTAACCTCAGATCCAGGCAGCTATTTAAAGATTTGTATTTTTGATGCTACCTGTCTCTATAGTAGCACTGAATGCAAAGAAAATCTTGGTCACGTGTGTTATCTTCTAGCAAGAACAGCTAAATCTTAGGCTTTAGTGTAGATTAAGGTCAAAAAACAGAGGGGCAATTCCCAAAATGAGGAAGAACTCTCTTCGAAACACCATCAGTGAACAATGATTTAATAAAAACTGAAGCTGACCAAAAAAAAAAAAAAAAAAAAAGGTCAATGTGGTACAGTGTTTTCACGGTCTGGAAATACTATTTGAGAGAATGCTGATAGTTATAAGAGGGTGAAAGTAACAATGCAGAAGTCTATTCTGAGAGAAAGTTGCTTTCACCTGACTGACTAATCAGTTCTGCAAATATGTAGCTATCTCTAGATATACATTCTTCACCCTTACTTTAACAGATAACCTGACATCTGACATTTTACCTATGTCCCCAACCATCTATATCTACATTTTCCAGCACAAAAAATCATGACAACCCTTAAGCCAATAAAAAGATTAAAGTGTTATTTTCACTACTGAAAAAAAACCAGTAAAGCATCAACCTTCTGATGAATTATTATACACAACTAAAAAATAATAACTGAGCATTAACTGAAGGCCAAACACTGCTTTAGATGCTTATGTATATAACTCATTTAAATCGTTGTAACTACCCTACGGGACAGATAGTTACTAAATGCCTAGAATAGGGCTGGCATATAGTGGGTATTCAATAAATACTTGTGATGAGTAAATAAGGATTCACATCTATTTTGAAAATAAGGAAACAGGACCCAAGGTTATGGAGCTGGCTCCGAGTCACAGAACTAATATATGGCACACTCAGAATTCAAGCCCTGGGCGCCTGGGTGGCTCAGTTGGTTGAGCATCCAACTTCAGCTCAGGTCATGATCTCACAGCCTGTGAGTTTGAGCCCCATGTAGAACTCTGTGCTGACAACTCTGAGCCTGGAGCCTGCTTAGGGTTCTGTCTCCTTCTCTCTCTGCACCTCCCCCACTCGCTCTCTCTCTCTCTCTCTCTCTCAAAAGTAAATAAACATTAAAAAAAAAAATCCAAGCCCAGAAAGTTACCTCCGGAGCCCACATTTTTTGTAAAATATTTATTTTTGAGAGACAGAACATGAGATGGGGAGGGTAGGAGAGAGGAGGGAGACACAGAATCCAAAGCAGGCTCCAGGCTCTGAGCTGTCAGCACAGAGTCTGGCATGGGGCTCGAACTCATGAGCCATGAGATCATGACCTGAGCCGAAGTCAGACGCTTAACTGACTGAGCTGAGCCACCCAGGTGCCCCCAGTGCCCACATTTTTAACATATTGCTATACTGCACCTTTAATGTAAACGCTACCTTTTCTCTAAAGATATAATCTATTATTGTAGCACATAAGCAGTAGAAAGGTTCTTAAAAATACACTAAAAAGGTAAGTCCTTCCTTTTTCATTTAACCAGTTTTTAAAGTATATATAGAGTGTGTCATAATATCTTGCCACTAACCAATGTGTTACTTAATTTCTGAGACTCGGTTTCTTGTCTAAATGTGAGGGATAATAATGGTATGTCGCGTCACAGAGTAAAATGAGGAAACGCATGTACGGTGATAAGAATGCCTGATACATCGCTTCTCGGCCTTTTGGCTAAGATCAAGTGAAGAATGCCTGATACATAGTGCTATGGTTAGCTAAAATCATTCCTTAAATGTTTACTTAAAGTGTCTTATTCCTACTACTTTTATCACGGAAAAGAACAGTTCATAATACCGTCTCCATGAGATACCTAAGTTAAACATCTTGCATCTTGGGGCGCCTGGGTGGCGCAGTCGGTTAAGCGGCCGACTTCAGCCAGGTCACGATCTCGCGGTCCCTGAGTTCGAGCCCCGCGTCAGGCTCTGGGCTGATGGCTCAGAGCCTGGAGCCTGTTTCCGATTCTGTGTCTCCCTCTCTCTCTGCCCCTCCCCCGTTCATGCTCTGTCTCTCTCTGTCCCAAAAATAAATAAACGTTGGAAAAAAAAAAAATTAAAAAAAAAAAAAACAAAAAACATCTTGCATCTTACGTGACACCCAGATGACAGCTAAACAGTTAACCACAGTAGCAAAAATTACAATGTTCATTACAAGTCATATCTTTCTGTTTTTTACTTATAACACCCCCAGATTTTTCACAAAATTTCTCTTAATGCCAAAGTACCTTTCCTATAATCAGGATCACTTTGCTTTGCAATGTATTCAAAGGCCTATTTCAAGAATTGTCCTTAGCTCTCTTCTTTTTGATTGTGGTAATTTTCCTCCAACTACACCACAGGTACTTCCTACCTTCTTTTTCAAGATGCTAAAATGTATTACATAACTCGCCTAACAATAATCTATATATAACCACTTGTAATCAAAAGAGAACCTCGGAATGCCCACATAAGTATTAAGTGGCATTTTACACCTTCCAATATTAAGAAATAAGAGCCTCCCCTGCATATTTTCCCCTCAAATTACATGGATTTTCTTTAAGATTATGGAACGTATTGTAACAGCAGCATATAATTTTCCAACACAATAATTCTTTTCCAATTGAAAGGTATCCTGTAATATTATCAACATCAATGTGAAAAGACCCCAATTTTCAATTTGACAAAGCTTTTGGGGGGAAGCTTTATCTTTAGTAAACAGCAATTTTCACATGCATAACTGCAAAAACTATGGGAATATAACTAATCATTCTTGGCTCTACACCATTTCAAAGCAATGGATTATTAATTCAACTTATATTAGTAGAAAACTAAAACATTTTTAAAATTAAACAAAATTGTTCATAAGGAGAAAACAAGGCAATGTAGTTTTATTAATTAGTAAAGTCCCTATTAATAAAATGCTGTTGGGAAGAACTGATTCAATTACATTTTAGGCAACAGACTTAAATTATAGTAAATTATTAGGCAACAGACTTAATGGTATGTGAAACAAGTGCTTCTCAGGCTAATTCCTCACTTTACATTTATATGTAACTATTTATATTTATTAAAGCATTCTAATAACTTAGTAAGAATTTTTTTTCATAATCAGGACCTTGAATAAGCACATCTACAAAAATTAAAATAAGGAAGCAGTATTTACTAAATCAACATGCACTGTAAACTTACCAGCCTACGATTTAGCAATATTTTACCCCAACAACTAATTATGTAGGAGTGTTAAATTCAAAGTCTTCTGAACTTGGAAAAGTACATGTAATAAATGTGCCTTTTTACAAAATTAGATTCAGAATGGTATTTGTCAAATGTAATTTTATTCTCCCAATTGTTTTGTGACATTGTTGAAAAACACAGACTGAGGAAAAAAGGTAATTCAAATTGTAAAGAATATAAACTTTGAAGTCTGTTTTCTCAACTCTATTAGAAACTCTCATACAAAAAGAATAAGTTTCACTCTCTATATAATCTAGATCCCTTCAAAATTAAAAGAGTAGTAATTATGTTTGACCTGTATAATCTTTCATTGTACATGAGTGAGGTGTTCCATGGGTATCTAGAACACTGAAAATTATGCCTTTAAACAACTATAAATCCTTTCGGATGGCAATTATGAGAGATGTGATATAATGAGAGAGTCTAGAGGCAGAAAAGACGTTATCATGCCTAGACTTTACCCCATATTAATTGTGTGTTTCAGACAAACCACTTAACTGTAACTAAGTCTTGATTTTTCTCAACTGCAAACACAGCAATAATATTACCTACCATACAGGACAGCTGAGAGGGTAAAACCAGATAAGACATGAAAGTATTGGTAAACTGTGAAGTATAATCTATAAAGGACAATACACATGCTACCAATTACATACTTATTACTACATACTTCCTTGTCTTCTTGAACAGAATACACTAAATATTGAACCCATGGCCATAATTACAAGTTATTGTGCTAAGCTGTAATACAGGGACCAAAGTCACCATAACCCAGGCTAAAGGAGGCCAAGGTGGTAGGCTGACTGTTTTGGTGTTCTTTTATAGCTTCGGATGCCTTTTATACAGTTAGTTGTTGGCTGAGACTTTCACTGCTAACAGGGTACCTAGCTACCTATGGGGAGCTTTTCCAGAGTAATGCCAGTTAAAAAAATCCTCTCTCCTATAATTTGCTGCTCCACTTCCTTTCTCACCTTCTCTCAATGGACAATTGTCTTCTTCACAAAGAAGAAAGAAGTCACCAAATAAGAACTCATTGACTTCCAGCAGCCAAACGGACAAAGGAATCTGCTCTTGGATCCACCTTCTCATCCTTCTGTCCTGTAACAAGGGAGACAGGTTCCTCCTTCTCTTACCTAAAGCTAATCCTTCTTCTTATGGTTCAGACATCCCCTTCTGCTTTCTGTCAATTATTGTCTCTCTCCCATAACTTCAACCCCAAGCCTTCTCTTGGCTACTTCCCATAAAATTTAAACATGCTCAAGTCTCTTCTGTCTTCTAAAAGGATACACAGGAATGAACATTTTATCACACTCCAGCTATCCTCCTTCTCCTTACCTGCCGGCTACAGCTCTCCTGACCTAGAGAAATAATACTAAATGCACTTCTACTTGGGAAGGTGTGCACATGGAAGGCAGACACAGTGGGATTAGGGGAGGCAGGGATTAAAACTAAAATATTTTTGAAATGAGTTAAGAGTTAATAGGCTGGGGTAGGGGAGGAGGCACAGCGGATCAGGGAGAGAGAGCAGCAAATGCAAAGGCACATAGCTGAGGAAGGGTGATTTGGCTCCTAAAGGGAAATGAAAATAGTTCAGGGTTTCCACTAATGACAAATTTATACATACATTTATCCTTACTCCCTCCCAAAACCCCATTAAAATACCATCAAAAAAACCAGTAATTTTTTTAAAAGGCAAAAGCATAAATGCATAAGAACAAACATAATAGGAAAGAAGAGAAAAAGCAGATGAAACACCAAAATCTAAGAAGATAGAAAATTGATCCACACATGGTAACCAATTCCATCTACCTGAGAAAACTGAAACCTAAGCCTGGAGCAAGAAACAATTGAGAGGTGAGCTCATTCATGCAGACGACCTGAAGAACTAAAGGCATTAAGTACTTTTGAGAGTGGGGTTGAGGAGCAGGACTGACAAAAGATTGGTTGAGACTTCAGAAGATGTAATCAGACCTCCAGCTCTCCTCCTCATCAAAAAGCCAGGTATCTCCTCTCTCCTACCACAGCAGAAAACCAGAGGTTTAATGTATGGAGATAGATCAAAGAAGGTTCTGGATTTGGAAATATCAGGTTGAGGGGTAGAATGCAAAGTTGCACTGAAAACAAAAAAAGAAAGACAAAACAAAACAAAGAAAGAAAAGTTGGCCCATGGAGCTATATGAGCCCATGTTCCCATCTTCCCAGGTAGGAGATCTGAAAATTCCCCTCTCGGAAGTTGATTCAGCTAGTGTACATTTGGAGTCATCCAACAAAATAATTAACTCTACTTTATGAAATCCCCCCAGTTATGAATAGGAACACCCAAATAAGCTTGGAACATGTCACTAATTTTTAAACATTTTTTATCGCTTTATTTGTATTTTATTTTGTTCATTTATTTTTCAGCATAAGTGTATTCTTTAATTTCCATCCTCTATTTCTCCCATCTCTCCACCCACCTTCCCTCTGGTAACCATCAGTTTGTTCTCTATAGTTAAGAGTCTGTTTCTCATTTATCTTTGCTCATTTGTTTTGTTTCTTAAAATCCACAAATGAGTGAGATCATATGGTATTTGACTTTCTCTGACTTACTTTGCTTAGCATTATACTCTAGCTGCATCCATGTTGTTCTAAATGGCAAGATTTCACTCCTTTTATGGCTGAATACTATTCCACTGTGTATATATACCACGTCATCTTTATCCATTCTTCAATCAACAGACATTTGGGCTGCTTCCATTGTTTAGCTATTTCAAATAATGCTGCAATAAACATAGGGTGCATATATTCCTTTGAATTAGTGTTTCTGTATTCTTTGGGTAAATGCCCAGTACTGCGACTACTGGATCAGAGTAGTTCTATTTTTAATTTTTTGAGGAGCCTCTCTACTGTTTTCCACAGTAGATGCACCAGTTTGTACTCCCATCAACAGTGCAGGAGGGTTCCTTTTACTCCACATCCTTGCCAATAACTGTTGTTTCTTATGTTTTTGATTTCAGCCATTCTGGTAAGTGTGAGGTGATATCTCATTGCAGTTTTGATTTGCATTTCCCTGATGATGTGTGATGCTGAACATCTTTTCATGTGTCTATTGGCCATCTGGATATCTTCTTTGGAGAAATGTCTGTTCATGTCTTCTGCCCACTTTTTAAATTTTTTTTTTAATGTTTATTTATTTTTGAGAGAGATAGAGACAGAATGCAAGTGGGTTGGGGCAGAGAGAGAGAGGGAGGCACAGAATCTGAAGCAGGCTCCAGGGCTCCGAGCTGTCAGCACAGAGCCTGACGCCAGGCTCGAACTCACGAGCTGTGAGATCATGACCTGAGGCAAAGTGGGACGCTCAACCTACTGAGCCACCCAGGAGCCCATTCTGCTCACTTTTTAATTGGATTATTTGTTTTTTGGATATTGAGTTGCATCAATTCTTTACATATTTTGGATACTAACCCTTTATCAGATATATCATTTGCAAATATCTTCTCCCATCGGTAGGTTGCCTTTTAGTTTTGCTGATTATTTCCTTCACTGTGCAGAAGCTTTTTATTTTGATGTAGTCCCAATAGTTTATCTTTGGTTTTATTTCCCTTCCCTTAGGAGACATATCTAGAAAAATGCTGCTATAGCTGATGTCAGAGCAATTACTGCCTGTACTCTCTTCATGGATCTTTATGGTTTCAGGTCTCACATTTAGGTCTTTAATCTATTTTGAGTTTATTTTTGTGTATGGTGAAAGAAAGTGGTCCAGTTTCATACTTTTGCACGTGGCTGTCCAGTTTTCCCAACATTTGTTGGAGAGACTCTTTTTCCCATTGTATATTCATTCATCCTTTATTGAAGATTAATTGGCCATATAAATTGTAGGTTTATGTCTGGGTTTTTTGTTCTCTTCCATTGACTGTTTTAATTATGACTGCTTTGTAATATAACTTGAAATCTGGAATTGTGATACCTCCAGTTTTGTTTTTTCTTTTTCAAGTTTGCTTTGGCTATTTGAGGTCTTTTGTGGTTCCATACAAATTTTAGGAATGTTTGTTCTAGTTCTGAGAAAAAAAATGCTGTTGGTATTTTGATAGGGATTGCATTAAATGTGTAGATTGCTTTGGATAGTATAGACATTTTAACAATATTTATTCTTCCAGCTTGTCAACATGGAATGTGTTTCCCTATCTTTGCATTGTCTTGAATTTTCTTCATCATAAAAGCCCTCTGCAATGTAGATCTAGAGGGAACATACCTCAACATAATAAAGGCCTTACATGAAAAACCCACAACCAGCATCATACTTAATGGTGAAAAACTGAGAGCTTTCCCCCTAAGGCCAGGAAAAAAAGATGTCTGCTCTCACCACTTTTATACAATATAGTACTGGAAGTCCTAGCCACAGCAATTAGACAACATAAAGAGACAAAAGGCATCCAAATTGGTAAGGAAGAAGTAAAACTCTATTTGCAGATGACATGATACTATATGTAGAAAATCCTAAAGACTCCACCAAAAACTACTAGAATTGGTAAATAAATTCAGTAAAGTCGCAGGATACAAAACCAACATATAGAAATCTATTCTATTCCTATATACTAATAATGAAGCAGTGGAGTGGAACATTTCATTCTTAAAGATGAAAAGATGACCAATGATCACCAAATATAGGAAAAAAGAACCTCTATGACAAAAGGAAGAGAAAAACCAAAAGGAACGCAAAGAGGGGCACCTGGGTGGTTCAGTCAGTTGAGCGTCTGACTCTTCATCTCAGGGTAGGGAGTTCAAGCCCCATGTTGGGCTCCATGCTGGGCATTAAGTCTACTTAAAAAAAAAAAAAAAAAAAAAAAGAGGGGCGCCTGGGTGGCTCAGTCGGTTCAGCGTCCAACTTCAGCTCAGGTCATGATCTCATGGTCCGTGAGTTCGAGGCCTGCCTAGGGCTCTGGGCTGACAGCTCAGAGCCTGGAACCTACTTGGGATTTTGTCTCCATCTTTTCTCTGCCCCTCCCCGGCTCATGCTCTGTCTCTGTCTCTCTCTCTCTCAAAAATAAACAAAAACAAATGTATAAATAAAAAAATAAAATAAAATAAAAAGAACCCAAAGAAAAAGAAGAAAACTTAAAAAAAAACTTTATTAACCTAAACAAAATATTTTATTCCTAAAACAATATCAGGAAGTCACACACACATCAAAAAGAAAATTCAGAAAATAGGCAGAGTTGTTAGAAATAAAAATACAAAATTAAAGTCATCAATAGAGGAATTAAAATATAAAGATGATTACATTCATACAATTCACTCATTGAACAAAATTTGAGTACCTACTACTTTCCAGAGATAATTTAGTAAGAGGTAAATTAGGAAAATATCATGTCCTAGAAGACAAATGAAAATATGAAAATATAACAAAGAAGAATATGTGATAAACTGTGTCAAATGCTGCTGTTATCTAAGCAGGGTTGACAATTTAAATTTATTACTTAGCAAAGTGGTGTCTGCCTGGAAGAAGAGGTCTCATCTTTGGAATGCCCAGAAACAGTGTCTTACCCCCTTTCCAAGGCTTCCTCCATAGCTTACCATCAGTACCTAACAGACATACCTCTTCATCCCAAAGCAATTTACACATCCATACCAACTTTGTTCAGAATTCTTCAGCTCTATTTGGCTTAGGAAGAAACCAAGTTAGGAGAAAAAATTTTGGTTTTTCTTTAATTGAGTTTGGTCTGGAAAGTCCTCTCCTCCAAACTCCATCTCTCCACAAGGAGCCAATACAGCAAAACTTATTGGGAGACAGTTGGGCCAATCATTCTTCCTTTTAAGTGTCTTTTTTTTTTTTTTTTCCCCTTTGCTCACTTTGACCCTCCTTCTCCAGGACTTTAGTTCCTCACATTTGCAGGTACCATAACACAGTACAGTGGGCCCACATACACCTGTGCACCAGAATCACTGGTCCAGCTGGTTAAAGTTGTAGGCATCAGGGGATCAAAAGGCACAAAGAAACTTTTTAGCATTATGAAAATGTTCCATATCTTAACCGTGGTGATAATTTACACAGTTGTACATAACTACAAAAAACCTCTTCAAAATAAATTTAAATTTAAACGTTGACACCTCAAAAAACTGAAACAGGCAGTTATTAATAATGCTAGGACAAAAGGCACAAACCACCTCTACTCTGGGAAAAGTAGGATAAATGGTCATCTTACTAATAAATCAAAATGAAGACTAAGTATTAACCATTGGTTATAGCAACACGGATATTGTGAAGTAATAGAAAAAAATATCCTGGCACAAAAACAGACACATAGACCAATGGAATAGAATAGAAACCCCAGAACTAGACCCACAAACGTATGGCCAACTCATCTTTGACAAAGCAGGAAAGAACATACAATGGAAAAAAGACAGTCTCTTTAACAAATGGTGCTGGGAGAACTGGACAGCAACATGCAGAAGGTTGAAACTAGACCACTTTCTCACACCATTCACAAAAATAAACTCAAAATGGATAAAGGACCTGAATGTGAGACAGGAAACCATCAAAACCTTAGAGGAGAAAGCAGGAAAAGACCTCTCTGACCTCAGCCGTAGCAATCTCTTACTCAACACATCCCCAAAGGCAAGGGAATTAAAAGCAAAAGTGAATTACTGGGACCTTATGAAGATAAAAAGCTTCTGCACAGCAAAGGAAACAACCAACAAAACTAAAAGGCAACCAACGGAATGGGAAAAGATATTTGCAAATGACATATCGGACAAAGGGCTAGTATCCAAAATCTATAAAGAGCTCACCAAACTCCACACCCGAAAAACAAATAACCCAGTGAAGAAATGGGCAGAAAACATGAATAGACACTTCTCTAAAGAAGACATCCGGATGGCCAACAGGCACATGAAAAGATGTTCAGCGTCGCTCCTTATCAGGGAAATACAAATCAAAACCACACTCAGGTATCACCTCACGCCAGTCAGAGTGGCCAAAATGAACAAATCAGGAGACTAGAGATGCTGGCGAGGATGTGGAGAAACGGGAACCCTCTTGCACTGTTGGTGGGAATGCAAACTGGTGCAGCCACTCTGGAAAGCAGTGTGGAGGTTCCTCAGAAAATTAAAAATAGACCTACCCTATGACCCAGCAATAGCACTGCTAGGAATTTATCCAAGGGATACAGGAGTACTGATGCATAGGGGCACTTGTACCCCAATGTTCATAGCAGCACTCTCAACAATAGCCAAATTATGGAAAGAGCCTAAATGTCCATCAACTGATGAATGGATAAAGAAATTGTGGTTTATATACACAATGGAGTACTACGTGGCAATGAGAAAAAATGAAATATGGCCTTTTGTAGCAACATGGATGGAACTGGAGAGTGTGATGCTAAGTGAAATAAGCCATACAGAGAAAGACAGATACCATATGGTTTCACTCTTATGTGGATCCTGAGAAACTTAACAGGAACCCATGGGGGAGGGGAAGGAAAAAAAAAAAAAAAGAGGTTAGAGTGGGAGACAGCCAAAGCATAAGAGACTGTTAAAAACTGAGAACAAACTGAGGGTTGATGGGGGGTGGGAGGGAGGAGAGGGTGGGTGATGGGTATTGAGGAGGGCACCTTTTGGGATGAACACTGGGTGTTGTATGGAAACCAATTTGACAATAAATTTCATATATTAAAAATAATAAATAAATACCATTTTCTTAATAGATAAAAAAAAAAAAAGAAAGAAAAAAATATCCACATGTTTCTGCCTCCAGTTTCTGGCGCAGAATTCCTAAAACCCTTGGAATCTCCTGGGTGACTGAAGTATCTTTTTTTCTAATGGGGTGACTCTCGGTGGGCTCCTGGATGGGGGCTGATCACCAGAAAGTCTAAGCCATAACTGGAAGCTTGGAACTTTCAGGCCCATCCCTCATTCTCCAGAGAAGGGAGAGGAGATGGAAATGGAGTTAGTAATCAATCATGCCAACATGATGAAGCCTACACGAAATTCCCAACAGTACAGGGTTCAGAAAGTATCTGAGTCGATGAACACATACATCTACATGCCAGGAGGGTAGCATACCCGAGCTTCACAGTGACAGAAGCTCCTGTATTCTGTATCTCTTCATCTGGCTATTCATCTGTATCCTTTACCATAACCTTTATTATATAATGAACTGGTAAATGTGATGATTTCCCTGAGTTCTGTGAGCGTTTCTAGCAAATTATCAAACTCAAGGAGGGGGTCAGGGAACCCTAATCTATAGCTGGTCGGTCAGAAGTATAGGTGACAACCTGGGACTTGTGACTGGCATCTCAAGTGGGGGCAGTGTTGTGGGAGTGAGCCCTTAACTTTGTGGGATCTGACGCTATCTCCAGGGAATGTCAGAATTGAAGTGAATTATAGGACATCCAACTGGTGTTGCAGAAAATTGCTTGATGTGTTGAAAATCCACACATCTGGTGACAGAAGAATTATGTGTGAGTAAAGGAAAAACACAGGAGGACTGTGTTTTTTCCCATTACAGATATCACTGGCAATCTTGATAAGAGCAGTTTCAGTGTAGTGGTGGGAACAAAGCCTCACTGGAGTAGGTTTGCAAGAGTTGGGAAGAGGAAAATTGGAGAAAGGAAATAGAGATAACATTTTGAAATGTTTTTTGCATCCGACTCTTGATTTCAGCTCAGGTCATGAACTCATGGTTTGTGAGATAAGAGACCCACATCAGGCTCTGTGCTGATAATACAGACCCTGCTTGGAATTCTCTCTCCCTCTTCCTCTGCCACTCCCCCACCTCAAAATAAATAAATAAACTTTTTTTTTTTTTTTTTAAAGAAGAACCATAGAAGAGTTGGGGCAACAAGTGGCAGAAATGGGTTGAAAGAAAGGCTGGATTTTTTTTTTTTTTCCAAAGATGGGAAAAACGATGGTACATTTTAATGCAGATAGGAATAATCCAGGAGAACAGGCCAGATATCCTACAAACTCATAGTTGTTTGTTTTCTTTTGTTTTCTTAAATAAGGAGCTGAGGACTCAAAGAAACCCAATGAATCCAAATTCAAAATGAAAAGGTCCTCCCCAGAAGAGAAGAAACCCATTACTGGCTTTATCTTTGGCATAGCAGCAGGAGCAGGAAGCCATCACAGATACAGATAAAAAGAAAACAAATCAGGGGTGCCTGGGTGGCTCAGTCTGTTAAGCGTCCACCTCTTGGTTTCAGCTCAGGTCATGATCTCATGGTTCATGAATTTGAGCTCCACATTGGGCTGACAGCATGGAGCCTGCTTGGGATTTCTCTCTCCCTCTCTCTCTCCCCCTCCCCAATTCATGCTGTCTCTCTCAAAAAATAAATAAATAAATAAATAAATAAATAAATAAATAAATAAACTTAAAAAAAAAAAAAAGAAAAGAAAACAAATTTTTAATCATTTTTAAGGGCCAACTCCAGACTGGCATGACCTATGGACGGGCCCCAAATGTACAGAGACTGTACCTGCCCACCAATTCTATTCCATAGGCCTTTACCAAGTATTCACAAGAAAGAACAGAGATAGGACAGGACAGCCAAGAGTCATTCATCTATGAGGCACTGGTACAAGTGGCCTACTAAAGTTTGAGAACAGGACTGGAGAACTGAGAGAAAACCCTCCAAACCATGAGATCATGACCTGAGCCGAAGTCAGACGCTTAACCAACTGAGCCACCCAGGCGCCCCAAGAATACACTTGATTTTTAAAAAGACACTTCAGAAAAGATAATTATTCAAATGGCTAATAATAACATTTAAAAATGCTTACAATCATTAGTCATCAGAGAAATACAAAACAAAACCACAATGAGAGATCACTATAAACACAGAATTGGGTGGTGGTTCTCAATGGAATGGGGAGGTTGGCCATTTTGACCCCCAGGAGACATTTTTAGTTGTTACTGGCATCTAGAATGCTGCTCATCATCCTACACTGCACAGGGCAGCCCCACATAACAAAGAATTATCCTGCCCTAAATGTCAATGGCAGCAAAATTGAGAAACCCTCAATCGATGAAATGAAAGAGACAAATAGCACCAAATGTTGGTGAAGATCTAGAGCAACTGGAACTCTCTAATAGGATAAGAGAGGGTATGCAAAATGACTCACTCATTTTGGTGTTTGACAAGTGCTAATATATGAAGAGCAAATGGCTTCTCATTGCCATATTAAAGGTCAACATGGACTAAAAGGCCTGCATGATCTAGACCCAGTCTACTTTTCTAGCCTCAACTCTCACTGAAATGAGGGAAAAGGATGATTCAGTATGGGGAAAAATTTTTCAATCAAGTCTACATGACTTTAACGAAAGAAATCTTGAAAATTCTGAGAAAAAAGAAATCTTAGTATCATTTAGTCAGCTTACTACCTAAAGAAGGGATAGTAATACATTCTTGACAGTAAAATGGCTACTGTCTCTCACAATAAACGCAAACAGTTTTGGCAAAATCTCAGATCTATTTGACAAAAACTATAGGAACAACTAATGCTACATAAGTAATGATGCTCTATCCCTTTTGTAAACTAAGTTAACTGGAGACCATTATAGAGTTACTGACATTGGCTTAAGAAACTTCACAATATAGGTTGAAAAAAATTAAAATAACAGTTAAGAAAGATACTCTATACTTACAAATACAACTCATTTCACAAAAGAATTGAGTTGTCTGAAAAACAGTGTATGAATGGGCACTATTCAATAAAAACACAATACAAACTATAAATGCAAACCACATATACAATATCAAAGCAAAAATCAGATTAAATTAATTTTATATTTTATTATACCATATGCAAATGTATGCATACATTATGTACAAAATATGCAAAATAGCCAATATACCCAAATTTTTATCACCTCAATATGTAATCAACATAAAGTTTAGATTATTTTATATTCTCTTTTTTTTTTAAATTTTTTAATTTAACGTTTATTTATTTTTGAGACAGAGAGAGACAAAGCATGAACGGGGGAGGGTCAGAGAGAGGGAGACACAGAATCTGAAACAGGCTCCAGGCTCTGAGCTGTCAGCCCAGAGCCTGACGCGGGGCTCGAACTCACGGACTGCGAGATCATGACCTGAGCCGAAGTCGGCCGCTTAACTGACTGAGCCTATATTCTCTTTTTGTACTAAGTCTTCAAAATCCGCTGTGTATTATACATTTATAGTAAATTTCATTTTGGACTAGCCACATTTCAAATGCTCAATAGACACATGTAGCTAGTGGCTACTGGATGCTAACATTGCTTATTCTAAGCACTTTACATGGACTATTTCATTTAATCCTCTCTGAGGCACATACAGGGGGAAAATAACTTGTCCCAAGTTCCCACAGTTAGTGGTAGAATCAGGATTCCAAATCAACCTGCATGACTCAGATTTCTTGCTCCAAACCATGTTTTCCCATTTCAAATTAAAAAAAAAAAAAAAAATTTTTTTTTTTTACAATATTACTGACACTTTCAACTAATCAAATTAATACCTTACTTCTCCTGCTTTGATATCATATATTCATTTTAGGGAAACCTAAATTTCCCATCACTTAAGAAAAAACTGTTTCCCCCCACACCCATGATTTAAATCTGCAAGCAAAGACTTACCAGTAATATGAGTTTTTGATACTTTTGTTTTAGGTCTGACATACTTGCAGATGGGTCTGCCCCCAGAATGCTGTACCAATCCTTCTTTGGTATCTGCTCAAATGCCATCATCCACTGAACAAGAAGTGGGCCTTCTCGGATAGGCTTAATAAAAATATTGATGACGATTCATTAGTTTGCAGGATCGAAGAAATACGCAAGTACGTTTCTAAGTTCTTTAATATTTAGTTGAGTAAATCATGATTACAATACAATCCTCATGAAGCATATATTTTCATTTTCATTCAAAACGCCCCAAGAATCTCACGTGTAAGTATACAGACAAGGATGGAACATGTGTTACAGGTTTCATGATATACACTTATATCTTAAATCAATGAATATATAATAGCATTAAGAAAAAAGAATCCGAAAATGAACCCGAGCGGTGATGACCTCTAAGAAGGTATTTGTGCTAGTCTCATGGTAAAGGCGGCACACAAGAAGTCCTCAGTAAACACACTAGAGAAATTTAATAAATGTTGACAAATTTAAAAAATGTTGAAAGCAAAACAAAACAGCAAAGAATTAAAATGAATTTGGGAGCATTCCCTCTTAGCGTTTCCATTTCTTAGTGTTCACATTTCTTCCACATTACCTCAATAGAGTAATACGGGAAAGGGCCGGTCAGCACGGGCGGCAGGTAGACAGCAAGAGTCCCTCGGTTTCTGGCGCTCACAAAGAACTGAAAGTGCTCACAGGAGGACACCCCAGTCCTCTAGACTACAGAACAGACCTCGCCGGGAGCCCCAGAAATCAGGCAACCTCTTCCCACAGCCGGTAACTTCAAGAGATGGGGGTGGGGAGCTCCTCAAAATTGAGACTTGGGAATCCACTGTACTCACTGCGGCTGTACCACCCAGCCTTAGGCGGATACCCTCCGCTGCCTTTACTCAGTATCAAACTTACCAAACTTCTTACAGTACTTCGTACCCACGCCTCGCCTGCAGCCTGCCAAAACCCGGAACCGGCTTCTCCTTCCGCCGGAAGTCATTGCTCTGACGTGACTACGTTTCTAGTCGAGCTCTTATGGCGGAGACACCAAGCAGGAGGCGCTCCGCCCTCCTGGACGCGGTCGCTATGGTAACCAGTCTCTGCTTCCAAGGAGTTTACCAGCAGTAAGTGTCGTGTTGTGAAAAGAGGTGTCTTTCGCTTCTTTCTAACTCCCTTTTGTCCCAGGTCTGCGACTGTAGCGTTTCTCCTCTCCCCCAAGAGTATTTCACACCCGGGCTTCCTCCGCCTTCCCCAAAGCTCCCTCCGCTTACCCTGCCCAGCGCTGCTCCCAATCCTTTTGTGGTTGGTGATGGTTCTTCGGCGGGTGGCGGGGGGAGGGGGGGAGGAATGGTGGAGTAGGGGGATGTGAAAGATGAGATCTAATTCCTTACTTGTCGCTACACTTGCCTTAGAATGTTCTTATTCTAAAAAAAAAAGAAAGAAAAAAAAAGAATGTTCTTATTCTAAAATTAAGAGAAAACCTATGACGATTGAGGTTTTTCTTTTCAGTTTGAATAGTTTTTTTCTGGAAAAGGTTTTGTTTTGTTTTTTGTTTTGTTTTTTTTTAATTTGAGAGAGCGCGCGACAGAGATGGGGAAGGACAGAGAGAGAGAGAGAGAGAGAGAGAGAGAGAGAGAGAGAATCTCAAGCAGACTCCATGGTCAGTCCCAGCCAGTGGAGGGGTTGGTGTGGGGAAATGGATCCCAGGACCCTAAGCCAAAATCAAGAGTCCAACGCTCAACTAACTCAGCCACCCAGGCCCCCACCCTGGAAAAGATTTTCAACCCAATTATTTCTTGTAGATCTTAGCAACTGGTAACTTTTAAAAATCCGTTCACATTTACTATCTCGCTTCACTTTCACTTAAACCCGGTGAGGCTAATAAGGCAGGTGTTAAAATCCCATTTTGTAGATGAGGAAACAAACCAAGCATCAAGGCCAAATAGCTAATTGTATAGCAGCAGAACAGGACACTCAGGAAGTCAGCATATTACCAGGGAAGCCAGGCTATCTTTCAAGGTTACAGAAAAAGCAGAATGAACCACTCCACTTTGAGGCAGTTGTTGGGCACTCCAAAAGGCTACTGTTAGGTTTTTTTGGTTAGTTTTCCCTTCTTCATTCTGCTTTGCCTTCTGTTCTTCCCATTTAGTATCTCTATACTGCTCACCTTACACTGACCTCTCTTCTTGCATTGTACCCAGAGGTGAAACTGCATCTTGTGTTTTGTCAACATGATTTAAATTTCACTTGGAGATGTTAAGTTGGTTCTGTTGTTGTTACTGCTTAAATTTGCTTTTCTTCTTCTTTTTTGTCTTTCTTCTACCAAATCTCAGTTGAAGAAGCAATCAAGATAAACCTAAGCACATTAAGTAAAATATTTTAATATGGCCAAATTATTTAATGATGGTATAAAGAATAATTGAATGACACAAGAAAGTGAGAAAATCCAGAGTGAAAAGTATAGACTGGGTTCTCCATAGGATTTTGTCATGTTTAAAATTAGAGACAGAACATTATGCCAAGTTAGAGGATTTGATTTTAGTCCTGGTTCCAACATACCTTCTGTGTGGCTCTAAGGAAATACCTTATATGAATGAACTGTGTTGTTCTGAATACCTTTCTTGACACACCGTTGACATTTTAGCCCCCAAACACTCCCCTTTACACTGCTTAGTGCTTCCTCATATAGATAGTTATGCTCAGATCCTCCAATTTTTACAGCAAGAGCACACAACTTTGATTTATGATCCCCTAGGGTATTGTGTTGTCTCTTTTATTCCCTTTTTTTAAGCCAAATTCTGAAAAGTCTGATCACGGTACCTCCATTTTCTCAAGTTACTCTTTTATATTTGTGTGTGTGTGTGTGTGTGTGTGTGTGTGTGTGTGTGTGCTCTGTGTGTGTATGTATGTATGTAGGTAGGTAGGTTTTAGATAGTAAGAAATGTGCATTTTTCTCCTAGCAATTCCCAAGTCTTCTGTCATTTCATCTCGACATACTCTAGCTCACATCACTAAAGCATACTTTAGTTTGCAACTTTTTCTTTCATCTCCATAAAGTCATTCCACTGAAATGATCAATAACTCATTGATGGCATCCAATATCTAGTCTCTATTTACATTTCCTTAGTTGTCTCAGAAATGACTTTTTATGGTTAGTTTGCTTGAATCATGATCCAAACAAAATCTATACATTGTTTTCAACGTTCTGTCTCTTAAGTATCTTAGCTATAGCAGTCCCACTTCATTGCTATCTAGGTATTTTTTTCTTTTCCTGCCATTGGCTTATTGAAAGCCAGATCAGTTGTCTTACAGTCTGAATTTATTATTACAGAATAAGCTTTTAAAACACTTTTTGCATGAATCCCTGCTCATTTTTCTTTATTTTTATTTTTCTAGAGCATTATTGCCCAATAGAAATATGATGTAAGCCACAGATGCAAGCCACATATATAATTTTAAATTTCCCAGTAGCCACATTAGGAAAATAAAACGAGGTGAAATGAATTTTAATAATATATTTTATTTAACCTAATACATTTGGAGTATGATCATTTCAAAATGTAATCAATGTATTATTAATGGTATTTTACATTGCTTTTTCATGCTAAGTTTTCAAAAGCTGCTGTGTATCTTACCTGTATTGCTTATTCTCAGTTTGGACTTGCCACATCTCAGGTGCTAAATAGCTACATATAACTAGTGACTGCTGTTTTGAACAAGCCCGGTCTAGAGAATAAAGTCTTGGGGTGCCTGACTGGCTCAATCAATAGAGCATGTGACTCTTGATCTCAGGGTCGTTGAGTTTAAGCCCCACGTTGGGTGTAAAGCTTACTTTAAAAAATAAGTAAATAAATAAAATGGAAGATAAAGTCCTAACTCCTTAACCTGGTATTTACTTACCACCCCAATATGATCCATAGTTTTCTAGCCTCATCACCTATTAACCTCCTACATGAAATGTTGAACAATGGGATCTTTTCTTGGTACTTCATCCATAATTTCGTTCAGGTGGTTCTCCTTGCTTATGCCATCTTTCCTCTTTGTTTCCACCCATCAATTTTATCCCTCCTTTAAGACCCATCTCTTCCATCAAGCCTTTTATGATGGTCCAATCCTTAGAAATTAGTTCCTCCTCTCAACTTTCATAGCAAGTCCTGTGTGCACTCCTCATTTGCACTCATCCTGTCTCACAGGGTACTATTACACATTTTGGATGTGTGTTCTGATATCCTAATTCCATAAGGTCTGTAGGGCAGGGACACCTCTTAAAGAAACTAAGCATCAACTATCTTGCCACATGTCTGAAGTTGATGTGTATTTATAATAGTTTTGTTTCTCATTATCTTATTTTAAGAAGGTAATTTATCCAATTTTTTTAAATAGGCTCCACACCCAACATGGGACTCTAACTCATGACCCTGAGATCTAGAGTCACATGTTCTACCGACTAAGCCAGCCAGGCATCCCAGTAACTTATCCATTTTATGTAAAACTAACATAGCAGAAATATAAACTGTGTTAGCACAATGGTTAAGAGCATGAAGTCTGGTGTAAGACTGCATAGGTTTGAACCCAGGTTCTGTCTCTTACTGGTTATGTGAACATTTTAAGTTAATTAATCTCTATGCCTTGGTTTCTTTCTCTGTAAAATAGGATTAATAATAGTATCTCCCTCTATGTCTGTTGTGAGGATTCAGTGAGAAAATAGTGCCTAAGAGTAGTAAGTACACAGGAAAGGTTAGCTTTTGTTGTTATTATTATTAATAGTGAAATATTTGTTGCTCAGTTTTGGATATTAGAACATTAAGAATTCATAGCTGTATTTTAGGAATTTTCAAACAGAGCAAATGAAAGCTGCAAACTATTGAGTTGGAAAAATGATGCCAAACCAAAATGTTTGTTGAACTATAGTTTGTAGATAAATTAAAAGCAAAAAGGGCAAAAGAGGGCAAAAACCTCTTAATTCCTGTGTCATCAGCATCTAACACAAGCGACATAGGCATATGTTAAATATTTAACTTCAAGATGATTGATCAAGTACTATATCTAGAATTAAATGTAGATATAGATGTAGATGTAAGTATAGTTATATAGATATAGCAAGGCTTTAAGACCCTTGGTTGTAGTGGTGGTAAAAAACCACATTCTTATTCAATTCATCACTTTAGTACTTATCTGCCCATTAACTAATGTCTACCACACATTAATAAATTCTCACTTTGAGATCCTGTTAGTAAATTGTGCTTCTTATTGATGAATAATATTTGCACTATATACAGTGTATTTCTGCTATTTTTATCCTAGGATTATATTTACTTGGCTCTTTCTACTGGTTTCAACACCAACTCTTCTTTAATTTTCTTGGTCTTATTTATCTCTGAGTTTTTAGGATTTTAATATCAGTGAACTAAGCTGTATTTATTTTTAAGTACCACAAACTATTATGGTTATGTTCTGAAATTAGATGATTATCCCTACAACAACTTAAAATCTATTGGGAAGATAGAAAACCATCAAGAACTAGCTAGTGATGAGATAAACACACACATATACACATACACATAGTACATATAGAGCCTTCATTCACTTATTCATTCAATCAACAAACCACTTATCGAGTATCTACTATGTGTCCCACACTTTGTTACAAGAGACACAAGACAGTTGGCTGTAGCCCTTATAAAAGCTTAGAGTTTATCTGGGTAAACAGACAATTAAAGAAGCAACTGAAATAACTGAAGAAGTATTATGCCAGAGGAAAGACGGGTGCTGTGACAGTTACTAACTTATAGTTAATGTGAATAGAATAAGGCAGATTACTGAATGATTGAAGTGAATGATTGAAATCCTTGACTCAAAATGAGGCTAATCCAGGAAGATGCATGGAAGTAGTAAGTTTCAAATATTTAAGTATTAAGTTTAGATGGAGGGAGAGATGAATGGTTAGAATTATAGAAACTTTTTTTCTTTTTTTTGGCATGTTATCATAATGCTTTAGACAGTATTGAGAATCAACCCTATTGAACAATTGTACCTCATCTTTCAGAAATGGTTTTTCATTTTTGCATTTTTTCCCATCACTGGTTGTCTTCACTTGATTTATTCTCTCTTTTGTCTTTTCAGCAGTAATCATCAGTGAACATTCATTGAGGTGGAGCAAGGCAATCCACTAAGCTGGAGAGACAAAGAGGTAAATACTTTTGCTGACACCACACCTGTTGCTGTGTTTTTCTTGTTTGTTTAACTTCATTTGTGTCAGTGTTCTTTCACCCTTGTTCGAGCCCTTTTAGAGGTCTTTATCTTACCTGGAATTTTTGTTCATGTCTTGCTACCTCTTCACATCTGATGTTTTAATCTTTCCATGAACCTATTAAAGATATCATCTGTAATCCATCTTCTGTTTCTCTTTAATAATCATATTAATACCAACTTATTCCCCTCACTCACTTCTTTATGCCTTTCTCTTTGTTCTTAGGACCACTCTGACTTATCTGTGAACTTTCCAATTACCTTGAAATTTGAAACCTTGTGATGATCTCTTCCAACCAGGTGGTAGTGTGCATTTATATCCTTTTTAAAATTCATTCTTCCTTCCCCAGTTTAGTTTTCTAAAACTGATTTTTTAAAGTTTATTTTATTTTTGTCATGTAATTGACTCACAGAAGAAAGGTTAATCTGAGTGATCAAAGGGTGTTAATTTGTGGGTTAAAATGTGTTAAACAGTTGATATGAAGTCTGTTTAAGTCAATTAGAGAGTATAATGAAGATGTTTCCAGAGTGTTATGGAACCTTTTGAAGTTAGCTTGGAATTAACTCCTATATTCAACCATGGCACCTGGCTGAACATGCCATTGCATTGAGGTTTTTAAATCTGTATATATTCCAATAGATATGAATAGATCTACATATTTTCAAAAAGTTTGACTTTATTACAAATATTCTTATGTTTTGTTGTAGGAAATATATTCATGATTTCATTCATCATTAGCATAATGAAAAACATGATTACTTTCATATTTTTTTCAAAAATAAAATGTAACTGGACTGTATAGCCAACAAAACATTACTAGGTTGTTTTATATACCTCTTTGTTTTTAAAACTAGGTTAGTGTCATTATTAGAGATTTTTTGATACTAAGTATCTCATATATAAAGGCAGCGTTGATAAAGACATACAAAATTTGGTGTGGTCTTTTAATGATTTGTTTCCCCTCCCAAATTATTTGATGGAATGTTATGAAACATTTCAGTATTGGTTAATATCTTTAAGATTTCAAATTAGTTAATGTTATGCAGAGTTTAATAATGCTCTGGTTGGGGCACCTGGCTGACTCAGTCTGGAGAGCACATGACTTTTGATCTTAGGGTTGTGAGTTCAAGCCCCACACACTGGGTTTAGAGATTACTTAAACATGTGATTTTAAAAAAAGAATAATGTTATGGTTCATTTTAATAGTAGAATACAATTTTTGTATAATGATAGTATTAAGATGAATGACACATTGCAAATTCAACAGTTCAAAATCTGTAGAGGTATGAGGGTAAAATTCAAATTTTAAAATATATTCTTTACTTAGCATCAAGGTTAATATAGTACATTTTTTTATGTGTGTCAGTTTACTGGTAATAAACACATTTAGCATTTCAGCTTCTTCTTGCAACCTTTCAGCTTAATTATTTAGAGAATGATGAAAAACAAATCTTATATGCTAAAGGGACTTCTTCTGTAATGATGGATTAGATGCCAAAATAATGAAGCCACATGGCTTAAAAAATATACTGTAGATGTTTTCTGATGAAAATAGATGAATGTTTTCTGATGAATTTCCACAAAATATCATATTTTAAAATATTTTAAGCAATTCATAGTATTACTTGTTAATCTACTGTAGAAGCACCATGAGTATAGTCTTTTGTAGTTCATTAGCAATTTCTTTAATGAGTTTTTTTGTGTGATAGATAAAGTAACAGACAAATGACAGATTGTTTGCCTTTAATGATTTCCCTGTTTCAAGCCCATTACAAAGCAATTAGAAATCTGACAGCATTTTCACTCTGCATTACTGATCATCTAAAGTGATGAGGAATGAGAGGTGATGAATATTAATTGTATATTTTCATATGATTATCATAAATTATTACCTTGTCTGATGTGCTGCAGGTGAAGCAGGAGCATTAGGGAAAGACAGTCAGATATATTAATTTGAAAGACTATGATTTTTGTCTTTGTTAGTAGTATAAATCCTGATCTGCAGTGTTAATCTCTATGAATATTAACTTAATTTTTGTTTTTATTTATATTTGGGGTAACTCAAATCACTTTTCTTATTTTTGTATAAGAAAAGGAAAAATTATTTCATAGTACAATGTACATGCATTATTTAAATTAAGCATTTATAACATCTAATTTGAAAATGAGATAGTAGGGGTGCCTGACTGGCTCAGTCACTGGAGAATGTGACTCTTAATCTTGGGGTTGTGAGTTTGAGCTCCATGCTAGGAGATTACTTAAAAATGCAGTCTTTAAAAAAATGAGATAGTGAATTTTGTTGATATACGTATATACAATATTCAGATATATCAATATATATATTCTAAATATATTCAAGATATACTTAGATATAGATCTTATGTTAGTCTTAGTTTAAAGTCAGATACTACTGTGAAAGAAGTAAGATAAGAAAATATAACCAGATGTAAAAGAAGATTTTTCTAGGTCCTCTGTAACAAGTCCTTCAGTCCCAGTCCATGGTATATGCTGTTTCCCTAGTGTCTTGCTTCACTGAGATGAAGCTAAACCTGTCATCAGGACTTAAGTACTGTTGTTACTTGGTTCCCAGCCTTGGACTTTTAGAGCAAAGATTGGTCCAGAAACTAGATAATAATCTTTAATACAGGGAGAATTGGCAAGCTTACAGCATTTGAAATGATTAGAAATACATTTGGGTTCATTTGACCCAAGTGAATTAATTTATATATACATAAGAATTTACCCCAGGTCTGGCCCAAACCTAAGATAAGAACTCCAGAATTTTATAAATAAATAAATAAATAAATAAATAAATAAATAAATAAATAAATAAAAATTAAAAAGGATGGGAACGCCTGGTGTCTCAGTCCATTAAGTAGCTGACTCTTGATCTCGGCTCAGGGGCTTGATCTCAGTGTTGTGAGTTCAAGCCTCTCATTGGGCTCCTTCCTGGGCATGAAGCCTACTTTAAAAAAAAAAAAAAAAAAAAAAGAACTCCAGAATTTCTTGGCTTAGTTCCAGAGATCCTTTTATTCCAGTTCACTGCCTTCATGTGTCCTGACCTACAGGGCTATTTTCTTTATTTTTTCTTGAGTTATTAAAATAAATAAATTATTGATTGTAGTCTTGGCTTGGTAAATATAAATATTCCCCCTGCTCTTAGTATTTTTAGATATAAAGTCAGTTTTATTTGGCAAAACTTTCTCATAATGTAGAAACATTCTAGAATGTTGTAAGATGAGAATAGAAGAGAAGAATTTGACTGCTTTTTCTTGGGAGAGTGGAAGGGAGAAAGGTTGGGGTTTCCCCCAGTTTCCTTCTTGCTTATCCTGCACAGATAATGTCCAAAGGACACTCTCCTCTCTAGCTTGAGAGAATCTCTGATGATTGCTTACATGGTATTTAGACTTAGAAAAATAGTTAAGATCAAATAATTCAGGGACCAAAGTTTCTTCTTCCTAAGATATGTTTAAATAGTAACAAAAGTTGGGAAAACAGGGCTGTTAATTACATAATGAGGACCAGCAATTGTCCTGGTCCAATAGGCAGCTCTGTTCAACATAGCAGTTGGCTCTTGTCTGATTCTGTAATACAGACCAAATTTTTTACTTCCTTTTTCAACTGTCTCCTCCTTCCACCATATTTATGTGTCTGACCCTCTGTGTGCTTAGCTTGGTGGTCATATGCCACAGAGATGTCTCTTCTTGAAAAATGTGTTCATTTCTTGACTCCACACCCTTGATCTTCTTTACAGGTCTCCCTTTTCTAACTAAATAACAGCTATTCTTCACTACTTAAGCTTTGAGTGTTTTTATGAGCACTTCTATTTAATTTTGTTTTAAGAGAGAGAGAGAGGGAGAGAGACAGAGCTCGAGCAGGAGAAGGGCAGAGAGAGAGAGGGAGACACAGAATTTGAAGCAGCCCACAAGCTCTGAGCTGTCAGCACAAAGCCCCATGTGGCCTGAGCAGAAGTTGGATGCTTAAGTGACTGAGCCACCCAGGCACCCCTGCACTTCTATTTAAATACTATTCCATGCGGCACCTGGGTGTCTCAGTCAGTTGAGTATGCGACTTCGGCTTAGGTCATGATCTCACAGTTCTTGGGTTTGAGCCCCACATTGTCAGCTGTGCTGACAGCTCTGAGCCTGGAGCCTGTCTTTGGATTCTATGTCTCCCTCTCTCTCTGTCCCTCCCTTGCTCACTCTCTCTCTCTCTCTCTCTCTCTCTCAAAAATAAATATATAAAAAAAAAAAAACAACTAAATACCATTCCATTACTTATGAGTTTCTCTAGTCTCAGACAATCCTTTTAATTAATTCACAAAGCACTCCCTCTTTCTTTCTGAAAATTTCTACCTAAAATGGATTTATGTCTTATCCCAGTGCAGCATCACTTAGTTGAAGCAACAAGCCATTTAAGACCCTTAGGGAAAAGAGGAGTCAACAAGTTGGAAGAAAACTAAGGAAATAAACTTTTAAATTTTGAGACATCTCAGAGACCTAATGTGATGGAGCTAAACATAAAGTAGGTCAAGATTCCTGACTAGTCATCAATAAAAACAGTTCTGAAATAGATCCTCAAGAGAGAGGAAATGTGTCAGTAGCCACTGGTTTTGCAATGAAGCCAGTTTTTACATTCTTTTTTTCTTAACCATTTTTGCTTATTCTGGATTGGAGAATAAATAAAAAGGCTTACAACACTGAAATAGACTGTAATACTCACTTCTTACTTGATAATATGACCTGTCATTCTATCAGAAACAAAGATATTAAGTTCGTTTGGCATATTTGGCTTTTGAGATACTCTGTTGGTTGTTTCCCAGTATTTCATGCCCTTCTAGGTGTTACTAATTGATTGTTTAATTTGTTATTACATGTTCCCAGGTAAAACTAAGCTAATTACCAAAATCATTCTCCCCTTATTTTAAAGAATGATATGTTTCCCTTTTCCAGTCTCCAGGGATATTTTTCCATCACTTTAAGATGGTAGAAGTAGAGGGACATAGTTTAAAAGCTTGGGGGGGAAAGAAGAATGACAAGATGATGGTTTTGTTGTTGTTGCTGTACCTTTTGCAGGAGTCACATCATCTGTATAACCTATTCTATTCCAATAAATATCTGATTAATATCTTAATTCATTTTTTTTGACTTCTTAAAGTTTAAATTTACTATCTCCCCTAGGAAAAAAAAGTTGATTTCTCTTCAATAAGAGTAAATAGGATCATGTGTATGCTTGAGAAGGATGCTCCTCTTTGCTAGTTCAATCAGTCCTTAGCCGTTAGGGTGCATGGCTTCTCCGGCAAGGAGTTAGCACAAGGTGAGCTAGAGAGTACTGCTTTGTCACTTCTTATTTGACTCTCTGCCTAGATGGTGATCTTTTAAAATTTTTGAATTCTCACTCTCGGAGAATGTTACATGATAGTTGTTATTGAAACAAATTGGAAGTCCAAATTAATGTGATTGGATTTGAAGGATTTCTTGCCCAGTAATAGTTGAGCAATATTCCTGTTCTGTTTTGGTTGGTTTACCCCACTACCTTTCAGTAAGACTTCAAACTTAATGGCACAGCTTATAACACTGCCCCTCTCCAGCCCTATAAAATGTATAGTAATTCCTCTTAAGCTGTAAGTATAAAACTCAGAACACTTTTTCAATGTACTTTGTGACTTCTAGGGTACCTGTAAACAGGAAGATTATATTTTAATGAAGGGAGAGGAGAAAGGAAGGAGCTCTTTGAACTCCAATTTAGTACTTTGGCATAAATATTTTCAGATTATTGATTCAAGTAGTAGTTCATGGGTTAGTATTAAACTTCTTGAGCTTTTTCTTTGTGATCAACAGAGCTTCCAACTTTTCATGGTCATGGTCAAGTGCTACATTTAATGCATGTGAATAATAAACTTATGCAAAATAAAAGGGAATTTCATGCTTATGAGGAAAAGAAGTTTGTGCAATTTTATCCTTACCTAAAGAACTAACCATTAATGTAATATAAAATCAAAGGAGTTTTTTTTCCTGTCTTCATTTTGGAAAATTGACATGAAAACCTTACAATTTCCCATATAGTGTTTTGAAACTTTTTTGAGCCTGCTTTATTGCTACATGAGAACCTTTTATTTCTAAAGCATTAGATATTTCTCTCTCTCTAAAAAGGAAGGAAAAGCAAGGGTTGAATAATCTTTTACCTATAAAATATGCATATTTGTGAAAAAAGTGTATACATTTGAAAAATAGAATGTATTTTTATGCACCTATTTATTTGTTCCTATGGCAACCACCACACTGCCTAGTATTTATGTTGTCTGAGATTCAGAACACCTTTTCAAAAAAATAAATATGCTAGAACCAGGTACTGTATTTATTTTGAAGCTTAGAAAAATATTTATTCTAATGCATATTTTTGAGGAAAAATAGCAATAAATAATATAAACTTCAACCTAGTTTAAATGGTCCCTTTTCTGGTGTATGTTTTTATATTCAAAATAATTATATTTTTTTCCTTGTTGCAAAAATCAGAATGGAAATAGAAATAAGAATTTTTAAAACTTATGAATCAATCTTAAAAGGTGGCCTCTTGATTTTTCTTATTTTTATGACAATATTTTGATCCGTAACAAATTTCTGAAAATATTAAACAAGAACACTTAGATAAAATATTTAATGTTAGCTACCTAAATCAGAAAATATAAATAGTTTGCATTTCTGATTGCAGATGGTTCTTTGATATCTATGAATAAAAGATTTATATTTTGCATGTGAAATGAGAGGCCTTAGTTTTCTTAGTTTATTTAAATTATTTTCTGACATGTGTGATACATAAATATAATTTCTTAATGTTAAACATCAGAATGGAAGTTATGAAGCATAAAATCAGACATGTTTCATGTCACATATTACCTGTTAAGAAAAGCTGCAATACAACATTTAAGTACAACAGAATAGTGAGCATATTGTCTCTGATACTTGTAAACAGGATGGATCTGTAGTTTCACAGTTTATGTTGACAGTATCTTTGTGGGAAATGTAATTATCAAATGAATTATAACATGTCCTAGTATTAAGATTATTAATAGTAATTTTAATTGCTTTTTTCAAGATAATTGGATATGTTCTCATAAGTATATGGGAAAGGGGGTATTGGGCTAATTGGATATTTTGAACTCAGTTATCTGTAAAATATCTAGAAGTTTAACATATATATGCTATATTTTAGGAACTTCTTCTTTTAATTGAATGATTTGTAAGTAGAATTAAAATAATTTATAGCCCACAAAAATCTCTCTGATTATCCCTTAATATTCCTCATTGAGTCTTATTATGATGAAGAATTTAAATAGTGATAATTTTAAAAATTAAATTTTCACTACCAGTTAGAAAATTAGTCTAAAATTGGTCAGGTTAAGAAATAATGGAATGGGTGCTTTTAGATGGGTTTTCATATACTATTTCTGGTACCAGTGCATCCATTGGTACATTTCTAAAAACAAATCCAATTTGGAAATGAATATCCACAGCCTTAAAATTGTTCATACACTTTCATCTGAGAATATAACTTCTAAAACTTCTTAAGAAACTTTTCTGTGGTGTGGTCAAAGGTTCATATAAGAACCACAGCTTTATTTATAAATAGGAAGCATTTGGAGCAACTAGCTAGCATATTAAAAAAATAATAAAGGGACTCCTGGGCAGCTCATTAGGTTAAGAGTCTGACTCTTGATTTCAGCTCAGGTCATGATCTCATGATTTGTGAGATTAAAAAATGTTAAAAAAAATAATACAAATATGTTCTCAACAAATATTTAATAACATAAGAATATTCTCATTCAGTGAACACAACTGTATAGAAACTATATATATAATATGGTCACACTTTTGTTTAAAGAAAAGGCTTTATTTGTAAAATCATAAATGAAAGTCTGTAAGCAAATATGCAAAAATTATAATGGTGGCTAACTCCAAGAGTGGAAGAGACTTTATTTTGGGGGCGCCTAGGTGGCTCAGTTGGATAAGCATCTGACTTTTGTTCAGGTCATGATCTCATGATTTGTCAGTTCAAGCTCCATGTCGGGCTCTGTGCTGACAGCTCAGAGTCTGGATCCTGCTTCAGATTCTGTGTCTCCCTCTCTCTCTGCCCCTCTCCTGCTCTCACTCTGTCTCTTTCTCAAAAATAAATAAACATAAAAAAAGATTTTTAAGTAAATGAAAAATAAGAGCCTTTTTTTGTACTTTTCTTTCTAATATCAGTATGGACATTTTGATAATAAGTCCAATTATCATCATTCAAGTTGTTTTTAATAGGGCAAGTTAATTAAAATTCTGTTTATATTCATTCATGAAAATTCAACTAGTGGAGAAACAATGTTGTTTTGTTCAACATTGAATTCATTGTCGATTATTTTTTTAATTTTTAAATTTTATTTAAATCCAAGTTAGTTAACATAGTGTAATAATGAATTCAGGAGTACCACTTAGTGATTCATCACTTACATAGAACACCCAGTGCTCATCCCAACATGTGCCTCCTTAATGCCCATCACCCATTTAGCCCATACCCATACCCCAAACCCCTCCAGCAACCCTCAGTTTGTTCTCTGTATTTAAGAGTCTCTTATGGTTTGCCTCCCTCTCTGTTTTTATCTTATTTTTCCTTCCCTTCCCCTATGTTCATCTGTTGAGTTTCTCAAATTCCACATATAAGTGAAATCATATGATACTTGTCTTTCTTTGACTTTTTTCACTTAACATTAATACCATCTAGTTCCATCCATGTTGTTGCAAATGGCAAAATTCATTCTTTTTGATTGCTGAATAATATTCCATTGTATATATATATATATACTGCATCTTGTTTATCCATTCGTTATCTGTTTTTTTAAATGTTTATTTATTTATTTTGAGAGACAGTGAGTGAGTGGGGAGGGCAGGAAGAGAGGGAGAGAATCCCAAGCAGGCTCCATGCTGCCAGCACAGAGCCTGACCTGGGGCTCAAACTCATGAACCATGAGATCATTACCTGAGCAGAAATCAAGAATCAGAAGCTTAACCTACTGAGCCACCCCATGCCCTGTCCCCGCCCCCCGCCCCTCACCCATTCGTCGGCTATTTTAAAGTCTGGGAAGAGTTGGTACTTAAATATTTGATGGATTGAATGGAGTAATGATGGGATCAGGAATTAACAAAGTGGTTTTAGGGGAAACACATTTGGAAGACCACAAAGATAGATGCCTTCCTTTATGTTTAAGTAAACTTGTTTATCATAACAATGGGTGACAGGATAATGAAATGATAAGAATGTGCAAGAACTGCTCTGCTAACCATTGTTGTGGTAGCATAGAATAAGGCAAAAAGTTGGATGGCTGGGTTTATCCTAGTATGTTTAGTTTATATAGTTATATGATTATTGCTATTAGAACAAAACATTATAACAGGAAAAATAACTTATTTGAGAGTCTGGAGCTCAAGTCCTTAACCTTCCCAATTTTGTTTTTCCAATTGAACTATTATTTTTATAACACAAATTTTGATAACATAGGTTTCCACTGGAATACAACTATTAAATTCAAAAATTAGAAAAATAGACTATTCTACAGTAAGCTGTATTACTGTTGCTGAATAGCAGTCTAGGTGATTAATATACATTTTATATGTGTATACAACACAAAAAATTTCATGAAGAAATCAAGTGTTTTCCTTCACTGAATTGAATGGTTGGTCTCTAGACAAACTCTGTGAGAGATGAGCCTTTACAAAATGAAATATCTGAAAGGATAGCCTTCCACATGTCTCCTAATAAGGTCATTATCTTGGACAATATTTTAATATACCTGAGGGTGGAACCACGGGGTATAATAGCTTTTACTGTGGTGTGGAGACAATTGTTCAACACTGGGGGGAAGTTAATGGCAATTAAATCAGTGAGGGAAATCAAGTGACAAGAAATATGGTATTCCATTGCTGGAATGCTACAGTAGTCCTCAATGAACAGATACACATTCTGACTAGATGAAATATGGCCAAGAGTTATACCTAATTTCCAAATGTGCATTGCTTGAGACTGGTCTTTGGAGGTTAACTCTGACTTTTATCCCGTTAAATATGTACAAGCTATCTGTGCTGGAAACTATAGAACAGTGACCTGAAGCCTTTTTTTAAAATTAAAGCTGTTTAAGATTCATAGCAGTATTGAAGGAAAAGTACAAGATTTCCCATAAAACCCCTACCTTCACACACACAATCACTCCCATTATCAATATGCCCCACCAGAATAGTATATTTGTTACAACTGATAAACCTACATTGACATCATAATCACCTGGAGTCCATAATTTCCATATTGCTCACTCTTGGTGTTGTGCATTCTGTGGGTTTGTAGAAATGTATCCATCATTATGGTATTTTCACTACCATAATAATCATCTGTGCTCTCTCTGTTCATTCCTACCTCCCCAAACTCCTAACAACCACTGATATTTTTAATGTCTCCACAGTTTTGCCTTTTCCAGAATGTCATGTAGTTAGAATCA
Source organism: Felis catus (assembly GCF_018350175.1). Classification (NCBI taxonomy): domain Eukaryota; kingdom Metazoa; phylum Chordata; class Mammalia; order Carnivora; family Felidae; genus Felis; species Felis catus. Next base: position 85,599,135 of record NC_058377.1, on the reverse strand, counting down.
TACAGTACATAGCCTTTTCAGATTGACTTCTTTCAATTAATAGTATGCATTCAAGGTCCCTCCATGTCTTTTCATGCTGTAATAGTTTATTTCTTTTTAGTACTGAATAACATTTCATGGTTTGTTTATTTACCCATTGAATTCAGAACATCTTGGTTGCTTTCAAGTTTTAGCAATTATGAGTAAAGCTGCTATAAACATTCATGTGCAAATTTTTGTGTAGACATACATTTTCAAATCCTTTGATAAATGCCAAGAAGCATGATTGCTGAATCATGTGATAAAAGTATCATGTGATAAAAGTAAGAAACCACCAAACCGTCTTCCAAAGTGACTGTACTATTTTGCATTCTCACCAGCAATGCCAATTGTCAGCATTTGGCACTGTCACTGTTGTGGATTTTGGTCATTCTAATAGATGTGTTAGAGTTACCTATGTTAGTGTAGTTTGCATGCCCCCGATGACATATGATGTGGAGCATCTTTTCATATGGTTATTTTCCATTTGTACATCTTATTTGATCTGGTGTCAAAGTCTTTGCCCCCCCCCCCCCCCCGCCGCTTTCTTAAAGTTTATTTATTCATTTTGAGAGAGACAGACAGCAAACAGGAGAGGGGGAGAGAGAGAGAGAGAGAGAGAGAGAGAGAGAGAGAGAGAGAGAGAGAATCCAAAGCAAGTTCCACATTGTCAGTGCAGAGCCTGATGCAGGGCTCGAATTCATGAAATATGAGATCATGATCTGAGCCAAAGCTTAATTGACTGAGCCACCCAGGTGCCCAAATCTTTTGCCCTTTTTTAATCAGGTTGTTTGCTTTCTTATTGCTGAGTTTTAAGAGTTCTTTGTATATTTTGGGTAACAGTCCTTTATCAGATGTACCTTTTGCAAATATTTTCTCCTAGTTTGTGGTTTGTCTTCTCATTCTCTTGATACTGTCTTTCACATAGCAGAAGCTATTAATTATTTTAAGATTATATTTTTAAGTAATCTCTACACCCAATATGAGGCTCAAACTCACAACCCCAAGATCAGGAGTCACATTCTCTACTGACTGAGACAGCCGGGCACACTAGAAGTTTTTAATTTTAATACAGCAGTCTAGCCTATGATTTCTTTCATGGAGCATCCCTTTGGTGTTATAGCTGAAAAGTCACTGACATACCCAAAGTCATGTATGTTTTCTCCTACTTCAATTTCTAGGAATTTTATGGGTTTGTGTTGTACATTTAGTTCTTTGATTAATTTTGAGCTAATTTTTATGAAGGATATGAAGTCTGTGTTTAGATTCATTTTTTTTTTTTTTTTGCATGTGCAAACCTAGTTGCTATGGCACTATTTGTTGAAAAGATTATCTTTATGCCATTGTATTGACTTTGCTCCTTTGTCAAACTTAAGTTGGCTATATTTATGTGGGTTTGTTTCTGGGCTTTTTTAGTTTTTCTCATATAGATCTTATACATATTTTATTAGATTTATACTTCAATATTTCATTTTTGAGTGCTAATGTTAGTGGTAATGTTTTTTTAAATACAAGTAGAATTAATACACAGATTAGTTTCAGGTGTACATTATAATGATTTAACAATTGCATATATTTCTCAGTGCTCATCAAGTTAAGTGTACTCTTAACCCCCTTTATTTCACCATACCCTCACCTACCTCACTCTGGCAACCACCAGAGTTTGTTCTCTATATTTCAGTCTGTTTTTTTGTTTGTATATTTTCTTCTTTGTTCATTTGTTTGGTTTGGTGTGGTGTGGTTTTTTAAAGTAATCTCTAGGCCCAGCATGGAGCTTGAACTCAAGATCCTGAGATCGAGAGTTGAATGCTCTACTGACTGAGCCAGCAAGGCATCCTGCTTTGTTTCTTAAATTCCATAAGTGAATCATAAATATTCTTAGTTCTCTGATTTATTTCACTTGGCATTATATCCTCTAGGTTCATCCATGTTATTGCAAATGGCAAGATTTCACTCATTTTTATGGCTGAGTAATATTCCATTATATATATATATATATATATATATATATATATTACATATATATATTACATATATATAAATCTATATATTTTATTTTATATAAATATAATTTATATATATACACACATATATATACACACACACACACATACCACTTCTTTATCCATTCATCTGTGGATGGATACTTGGGTTACTTCCATATATTGTCTATTATAAATAATGTTGTCATAAACATAGGGCTCCATTTATTTTTCAGATTAGTGTTTTCATTTTCTTTGGGTAAATACCCAGTAGTAGAATTACTAGATCTTATAGTAATTCTATTTTTAATTTTTTTAATATAATTTATTTTCAAATTGGCTTACATACAACACCCAGTGCTCATCCCAACAAGTGCCCTCCTCAATGCCCATCACCCATTTTCCCTCCCCCGATCCCCCTGTCCATCCTCAGTTTGTTCTCTGTATTAAGAGTCTCTTGGGGTTTGCCTCTCTCCGTCTCTGTTTGTAACTATTTTTTCCCCTTCCCTTGCCCCATGGACTCCTGGTTCAGTTTCTTAAGATCCACATGTAAGTGAAAACATATGACATCTGTCCTTCTCTGACTGACATATTTCACTCAGCATAATACCTTCCAGTTCCATCCACATTGCTGCAAACGGCATGATTTCATTCTTTCTTATTGCCAAGTAGTATTCCACTGTATATATATATATACCACATCTTCTTTATCCATTCATCAGTTGATGGACATTTAGGCTCTTTCCATAATTTGGCTATTGTTGAAAGTGCTGCTATAAACATTGGGGTACAAGTGCCCCCTATGCATCAGCACTCCTGTATCCCTTGGGTAAATTCCTAGTAGTGCTATTGCTGGGTCATAGGGTAGTTCTATTTTTAATTTTTTGAGAAACCTCTGTACTGTTTTTCATGGTGCCTGTATCAGTACATTCCCACCAACAGTGCCCAAATGTTCATTTTCGTTTATATCTTCACCAATACTTGTTATTTCTTTTTTTTTTTTTTTTATTTTAGCCATTCTGGTAAATAGTAATATGTTTTAAATTTCAAATTCTACTAGTTTGAAATTGACTTTTGTATTTTAACTTTGTATCCTGCAATTTTGCTATAATTACATCTGAAGCCTTTTAAGATGAGGGCAATTGCATACTTCTTGTCTTCTTGTATCTTTCTTCCACATGCATGTTTTCTTTTGTTCCTTGTATCTCAAACCCACTAGAAGGTCCCATATAATGTGAGTTTGAATATTTAACTCTGCTATACAAGATATGAAAGTAAATAGGATGATAACATTCATAAGAAATGTTGAGCACAGAGAGTAAATTTAAGCTAATAGATTATGAGATATAGGTGAAATTCATAGGCTGTATATAAATATGTGTAAGTTGTGTGAGGAAAAAAAGGCAGAATTCAGTAGATGTACTAAATGTACGTAGTAACCAAGTTACTATAAATAGAAGAAATGGAATATATGATTGAAAAGACAAGTTTTATTTATGGAGTAGAAAGGCAGAAAGACTAAGTCATGATCTTGCCACTTCAGGGCTAACAAGCGATGTCATCTGTTAAGTTGGCTACCTATACATAACATCCAGTAGGGTCCTATTTTGGCCCACAGTGCTATGCCCAAGAAATGCAGATAAAACCTATATATCTTCACTAAGTTAACTGGCAAGCTACAGCTTTGGCCAAGCAGCTTTGGCTGCTTCTCTGTTTTCTCCCATTAGCAAGTATGTGCCATTTAATCCCTGTACCTTCTGTCTGGGCCACTGGCTCAAATCTCAACTCTGGTCCTCATAGCATACCATCATGGGGAAGATGTCATCAATGGGCAGAAATATCAGAGCATGTGAATATCACATAACCCAGGATTCAGATAGTGTGATTCTGCCACTCACCCCCTATCCTAAGCATGTTAACTTTATTGCTTGCTTTCCTCTTTATTAGCATTGTGTGTTTTAAATTTGTGTGTGTATGTGAACGGAGTATTTTAATTTGGTCTGTGAGCCCTCTGGGTTAGCTTGCTCTGTAATGTACTCCGTGGCTACCTTTACATGAAGTAATTTTCCACTTGATGGTACTCTTCACTTTGAACTTCTGTAATCCTTCATCACAATCTGGGATTTTGAGCTAATCCTTTGAATCATCACATCTAGGTTCATGGAATGAACCTAGAATAAGCTGTGAAAGGAGTGCAAATTTATGGTGATTCTGTGGCAATCTTTAGCACCTGGTCCACAATGACAGCACTATGAGAACTTCTCACCTCTGGAATGAGCCCTTCCTAGGCAAACCCAGGAAAACTGAGCCAATACCAGTTTATGTGAAGAGAGGAGTAGAAGGCTATTAATTCTGGCCCACCTACATTCTCTCCTTACTCAGAGTTGAGGAGGTCAGAGGTACTTACTGACTAGAACAGCGGCCTTCAAATAGTTTTGCTCATGTACCTCCTAATAGAATTTGAGAAACATATAGTCTCTTGCACAATTTTTAAGTTGACATTTAAAATCTCTCATTATAAGCTTAAGTAGTTGGAAAAGAAGTAGTTTCAGGTATACTATGAATGTTGACATTTTAAAGTAAAACAGTTAAGGGGTGCCTGGGTGGCTCAGTCAGTTAAGTGTCTGACTTCAGCTCAGGTCATGATCTCGCTTCGTTGTTCATGAGTTCCAGTCCCGCATCGGGCTCTGTCCTAACAGCTTAGAGCCTGGAGCCTGCCTTATATTCTGTGTCTCCCATTCTCTGGCCCTCCCCTATTCTCTTTCTCTTTCTCTCAAAAATAAATAAAAACACTTAAAAAATTTGAAGTAAAACAGTTACATAAGTCTTTTAAACATATCTAATAAAATATAAATTCCATATGAATTTTAAAAAACATTTTGTTATGAACATTTTCAAACACACAGTAAAAAATAGTAAAACAAACCCTCATGTATTCTTTACCCAAGTTAAATAACCATCAATTTTCTTCTATTTTTATTTATACTCTTTGCTACTTTTAGGAGTATTTTAAAGCAAATCATAGTTTACTTAAAAATACTTTGGTTTGGTTTATCTAACAGATAATATTTATTTTAATACCATTTATTCATACCCAGTAAAATAATTTCCTTAGTTTCATTAACTCCCAATTTGTGTTCAAATGTCAACAATTGCCTCAAAAATGTATGTCTTATTAAAGTTGGTTTGTTTGAATCAGGATCTAAACAAGGTTTATGCATTGTGTTTGGTTGATATAATTTCTTTTATTATAAAATCATTTTTTTAATGTTTATTTATATAAGAGAGAGAAAGAGTGCATGAGCAGGGGAGGGGCAGACAGAGACAGAGACAGAATCCAAGGCAAGTTCCAGACTCTGTGTCAGCACAGAGCCCGACGTGGGGCTCGCACTCATGAGCCATGAGATCATGACCTGAGCTGAAGTCAGACGCTTAACCAACTGAGCCACCTGGATGCCCCTGGTTGATATAATTCTTAAGTCTCTTTTCACTTGTAGCATTTCTCCATCTTTATTTTCTATGTTATATAGACATATATGTCATATAGACATACAGACATCTCTACCTCCCATATTTCTTACAAATTAGAAGTTAGATCTAGAGTCTTGATTATATTCAATAGTTTGTGGCAAGAATGTTTCACAGGTATTCCCATGTTTATAATCCCTGTGGAATCACATATGGAGAAATCATATATTATTTCAGTGTTATGTTAAAATGGATCAATGGTATATATGATATCAGTCAGATTCATCTATTATAAATTTCCCATCACTCTTACATCTAATGATGACAAACATTCCCTGGATCCATTATTTCATTAGGGTTTGTACTGTGGTGATTTGCTGCTTCTTTTATTCCATCTCTATGTATTAACTATGATTCTCCTTTGAATAAGAATCTTCTCTCACCATCTGTTTGGTTATCCTGAATTATAGCCCATTCAGGAAAGCAGGAAAGGTACATTTGTCATTTTTCAGAACAATAACTTGGTGCCCTAGCGATCAACAAAAGGCGAATGATCACATAATGAAGTTTAAAAATTTTATTTTAATATTTTTAGATGCTCATTGGTTTCTATATGTTCGATGTTCCGATCTTTTACATTTTTTTAATGTTCAGAGTGCCCCTCTTCTGCCAGTGGAATTCCCTTCAGGTTTGTTCCTGTGTCCTTTTGACATGCCCCACTTGTCTTTGATAGCTTCTTTGTTTTCAGACATGATAAAATGTGGTAGTTCCTGGTACATTTCTGGCCACAGATCTAAATACTTATAGGGATTCAAAAACATTAAAACATTAAAAATATTAACCATCTGTTCCTCAGTGGTTGAAAATTGTATGTACTTTCTTTTCTCCTCAAACTTGTTTCTATTCCATTTCTTCTACAGAATTTTATCTTTCATGCTTGAAGTCTTTTATAGGCTTTCTTTAGGAAAGCCTATATATGGAAGGCAAGGTTCTAGACATTGATTTGCTAATAACTATGTACACTTGCATGCCCCTTGGAAAGTCTCCCTGTGCTGTTTTGTTATTGGTAGTTAGTGTCCCAACTTGAAGACAGTCATGCCTCTTCTCTTCACTGGCTGACACATTGTACCTTCTATGTGCAAGTACATCAACTTTATATAGTGGCTACTATTCTTAACCCTTTCCTATAGATGAAGAAACTGATGTACAAAGATGTCTAAAGTGTCACAAATAGTAAGTGGACAGTGGGGATGTAAACCCAGATACCCTGCTCCAGAATCCAGGCCTATAACCACTATGTATTGAATGCCTTTTAGTTAGTTAGTTAGTTAGTTAGTTAGTTAAGAGAGAGAGAGAGAGGGAGAGAGAGAACATGCAAGTGAGTGGGGGAAGTGCAGAGAGAAAAGGAGAGAGCAAATCCCAAGCAAACCCTATGCCTTTAGCGTGCAGAGACTGACACCAGTTTCTATCTCACAGACCCAACTGGGACATCATGACCTGAGCTGAAATCTAGAGTTAGATGCTTAACCAACTGAGCCCCACCCAGGTACCCCTTGAATGCCTCTTTATAGAAAGGTGCAGGGGAGCCTGGGTGGCTCAGCTGGGTTAAATGTCTGGCTTTGGTTCAGGTCATTATCTCCTGGTTTGTGAGTTTGAGCCCCACATCAGGCTCTCTGCTGTCAGCAGCAAGAGAGCTACTTCAGATCCTCTGTCTCCCTGTCTCTCTGCCCCTCCCCCACTCATGTGCATGCTCTCTTGCTCTCAAAAATATTAAAATAAAAAAATAAATAAAAATAAAAAAGGGTGGAAAAGCAGATCTAGGGATGGGCATGAGTGGAAAGCTTATATTCATGTAAAATGGTTAAGAGATGGAAAGTAAAAAAAAACATGGTTTTTCAGTGTGTGAGTAAATAAACTATGCATGTGTTAATAAAACAAGGTAGTGCTGTTACCTGTACTCTGCTAAAATACCATAGTGGTGTCAGTGAAATTAAAATTAACACATTTTTATTTCTTTAATTTCTAAATAACAGTTTTCATTTAATTAACGTATATGAATGTTATCTGCAAACCTATTGTATTCTGCATATTGTACTTAACCTGTTAATACATTCTACTTCTAGTGAGGATAACACTTTTTATAGTAACATTACAGAAGAACTATTGCATTTAATAATTGTAATGATTTTACACTTGCACAACTCATTTCAGCTAAAGGTATCCTGAAACTATTTTACATGGAAAAAAAGAAAACCTATACCTACCACTAAAATGATAAGTTACTGCTATATTTCAAGAGAGATTTTTGAATGTTTGGTGCAAATTTTCTTAGTTTTTAATGACTAGACTATGTATAATAAACACACCACGACAAAGTATTTCATTCTACAAAGTGATTTACTGTTTAATCATAAAGTTTTGCCTTGCTATACACAGCTGGAGTTTTTAACTTTTAAGCATTCCCCAATTAGGAAGACCTAACCTATGAAGGAATTGAACAGTCAATGGTTGTTGGTTGTTATGGAAGTCTGAGAAGAGAACCTTAGCCCTCCTAATGTGAGAAGCTTAAAGGAGGAGGGGCAGGGGGAGAGTGTGAAAGCCAACAGCCCTTTGGTCTTTAGGTGGAATACCAGAGGAGTGCTGGGCAAAGAATAGCTCTTTTTATTATTACTAACATGGAGAAAGAGAACATTCTTATTTTGATATAGATTGAGGTTCACCTTACAATTTTTTTAATGTTTTATTTTTTGAGAGTGCATGTTTGTGCCTGCAAGCTGAGGAGGGGCATAGAGAGAAAGAGAGAGAGACACACACACAGACTCCGAAGCAGGCTCCAAGCTCTGACCCATGAACCCATGAACCACGAAATCGTGACCTGAGCCAAAGTTGGACGCTTAACTGACTGAGCCACCCAAGCACCCTGAGAGTCACCTAACATTTAATGAATGTCTACCATGTGCCAAACACTGTGCCAAATACTTTCATACTCACCATTCATTTAATCCTCATAACCATGTGGATAACTGGTTTTGCAAATGAGATGACTAAAGCTCAGAAAAGCTATAATACTCAAGGTCACTTATAGTTATTTGGAAGAGGAAGACATGATCTTATGTATTCTAGGTATATATTTCTCCATTATATTTGTGACTATAAGTTACATTACACTCCTTTTACTCTTCCATATGCTTAATTAAAAGTAAGTCTAGCAACTTGCTAACTAGCTAACTTGCTTTCCTGGATAGCAGTTTAGTTCACAGATTTTTATCAGGAGTTTCAGGATTAGATTCAACTGCAAAAAACAAAGACCCTCTTTCAAGTCTTTACTAGGATTTTATCACCTCAATGAGGCCTAGACTGACAAACCTTTTTAAAAGTACACTCCCAAGGCACCTGGGTGGCTCAGTTTAAGCATCTGACTTTGGCTCAGGTCATGATCTCACAGTTCATGAGTTCCAGCCCTGCTTTGGGCTTTGTGCTGTTTCAGCTCAGAGCCTGGAGCCTGCTTTGAGTTCTCTCCCTCTCTCTGTTTCTCCTTCTCTCTGCCCCTCCCCTGCACGTGCTCTGTCTCTCTCAAAAATAAATAAACATTAAAAATAAAATTGCATTCCCTCCACTCCCAATCTACCTTGCCTGATCAATTTTTTTCCATAGCATTTATTGCCTAACATCTTACAATTCACTTACTTCTTATGTTTATTCATCATCTGTCCCCACTAGAATGTAAGCTCCACAAAGGGCACAATTTTTTTCCACTAATTGTTCATTGAAAAATTATATATAAGTACCTAGAAAACTGCCAGGTATATTGTAGGTGCTCAATAAATAATCTATGGATAAACAAACGCTTTTATTTAAGAATAGCAGTAAGGGGTGCCTGGGTGGCTGAGTTAAGTGACTGACTCTTGATTTCAGCTCAGGTCATGATCTCATGCTCATGGGATTGAGCTCAGTGTCAGTCTCTGCACTGACAGCACAGAGCCTGCTTGGGATTCTCTGTCTCCCTCTCTCTTTGCTCCTCCTTTATTCATTCTCGTTCTCTCTCTCTCTCTCTCTCTCTCTCTCTCTCTCAAAATAAATAAACATACATTGAAAAAATAGAATAGCAGTGAAAGGTAAAAGTAATGTTTTTTGTTACCTTACAAGTAATATCCTTCCTGTTACTAGTGGTATGTCATGTTACCTAGGGACTCCTCATTATGATAGTAGGATACATCAGAGAGGAGACTGTGTGGCTATTTTTATAAGCAGTATGAGCGGGTGGTTACACCCTGGAAAGGGCCCTACAACATTCTTTGACATTATTTTTTATGGGAATATTCACATTTTTTCTTAAGAAATTTAAGGTGATTTGTGTGCATTACTCAAGATTTCTAGGTTGTTGGGGGTGGCTGTGTGGCGCAGTCAGTTAAGGGTTTAACTCTTGATCTTGGCTCAGGTCAGGATTTCACAGTTTGTGAGTTTGAGCCCCACATCAGGCTCTGCATTGATGGCATGGAGCCTGCTTGGGATCCTGTCTCTCCTTCTCTCTGCCCTTTACCCACTTGTTCTCTCTCTTGCTCTCTCTCGCTCTCTCCAAATAAATAAACTAAAAAAAAAAAAGATTTCTAGGTTGCAATAAGAGAATCCCGACTCAAACTATTTTAGCCAAATAAAAAAAAGAGAGAGAGAGAGAAATATGTTGGCTCAGCTCACATACCCAGGAAAATGAAGAGATAGGGTTGTTTTTTAATACCAGGTTTCAGGGATTCAAATGTCATCAGAAATCTCTCTCACTTTTTAATCTCTCTCCATCTCTCACTTTTGTTTTTATCTGTTTTGGCTTCATTCTCAGTCATGGAGGTTTAACATTGTTCTGAAAGGTAGCAATCCCAGAGAACAGAGCATGACTTTTTCTTTACGAGGATTCTGATTTAGCTATCACTGTTTCTGGGAAAGGCACTTAGATTGACTGGTCACAGGCATACTCACTTCCCTACTGGAAAGTAAGGCCACATAATTTAGAATTCTCCATTAGAATCAGGACAAAGGTAGAATCCAAAATGGAAAGGATGGAGGACAGGCAAAAAAAAAAAAAAAAAAAAAAAAAGCATTGTGGTACACTTTTCAATAACATATTCCTCATGTTAAGTTTGTTATAATGAGCAATTTTCTAGCAAACAGCAAAAATGAAAATGCTTTGCAATAAATTACCATTTTTTTCTTTCTTGAATAGGATTATGCCATTCTTTTTTTTTTTTAAGATTTTATTTTAAAGTAATCTCTATACCTAATATGGGGCTCAAATTCATGCCTCTGAGATCAAGAAGGGCATGCTCTACCCACTGAGTCAGCCAGGGACCTAGGATTATACTATTCAAAGACTCAGATTCATACTTTTGTTTTCCTTTAGACTTCATCTCTGTTCTTTTATCATGATATCTCACATTTAGCAAATGCTGCATAGCCTAGAACATGGTGAGAGAGAACTTGTGATTAATGCCTAGCCCCAATTTATGACCCTAGAGGATTTTACCTTTTTAATTAAATAACATTCTTCCTCATTTTTAGCTGAAAATGGCAAAAAGAGACACAGATGATCATGGAGCATCCGTTTCTCAGTCTTCTTTATCCCCCTTGACTAAAGCCATGAAGGCATCACAGCAGAGCAGCACCAAAGGCACCTTCAGTGGAGATACCGTTCACCCAATTTACAAATGTATTTCAAAAGATTTACCAAGGTAAGAATATTATTTCAGCAGCTTACAGTGAATTCTGAAGGAGATAAAGTGCCTACAAAAAGTTGTCTAATTAAATGTTCCTGGAGCTGATGTCAGTAATAACTTGGAGATATGATGGGTTATGAAGGTTGTTGCCTCAATTAGAGCCCTTCAATTTCTTCTATTTTATGGGAAGAAAAAAGGTAGATGATGTAATAAACATAAATTATGCCTGGAGTCTGACTTGGACAGTAGTATAATGATAACAATAATGGCAGGACAGATAATATTGGCTATATGCCAGTCACCATGCTAACCTCTGAACCTGCATTATATCTATTTAGTTCTCTAAACAGCTCTGGGAGGAATATAAGGCAGGTAGTATTTAAACATTTTCATTTTACCTATGAAAAAACAATTACCTAGAGAGGTTAATTAACTTGACCAAGATCACAGAGCTGGTAAATACAGAATGTATGGTTTGAACCCATATGGATCTAACTCCACAGCAAGAACTCTTCTCTAGTATATTCTACCACACTTCTCAGAAATACAAAGCAGTGGAGGCAGATGTATTTTTCCTGTGTTTTTGTCTATTGGAAACTGAAAGAATAAAAAAGTGTCTGTTAGGTTTTGTTAAACTATTGGCTGGCTAAATGTGATGTCATAGTCTTTATGTTAAAAAGAAAATGTATACTATAAAATCGTTGAAGAGAATATTCATAAACTAAGGATAATGTTAATATCTTATAAAAATGCCCAGTTACATTTATATCTTACCACAGTTTCATTATTTTTTTACGTATCAGTAAATTTAGACGAAAGTGAAATCTAGACTTTTAGTGGGGTGCCTGGGTGGCTCCGTCGGTTAAGCATCCTACTTTGGCTCAGGTCATGGTCTCCCGGTTCGTGAGTTCGGTTCATGAGTTTGAGCCCCACATCAGGCTCTGTGCTGACAGCCCAGAGCCTGAGCCTGCTTTGGATTTTGTGTCTCCCTCTCTCTCTGCTCCTCCCCCACTCATGCTCTGTCTCTCTCAGAAATAAACTTTAGACTTTTAGCTAATTTTTGTTTTGCTTTATTCCTCTGAACTCTGAGTGTATATCAGCAGTGTCTGAGATTATTTACAGTGTACTAGCTATATGGCTAGATAATTTTTTAGAACATCATTACTCAATATAGTTATACTGTAGAGACATAAGTTACTCGTGAAAGTGTTTTCCTCAATAAGACAATGGAAAACAATTTCTAAATAGGATTTTTAAGTATTCCTTTATACAAATGCTGTTGCTAATAAATGTGTGTTTACACATTTTTATTGCTTTAGAATTTATTTTTACCAATTTCCTTTTCAAAATCATACTACATTCACTTTTTATTCCAACTATCTTTTGTGCTTTTTTAGATTCTTTATTTTTTTCTGCTAGAGCTAACTGTAATTTCATTTATACAGTTTCTTTCTGCTTTTTTCTCATTTTCTTTCTTTGATTCTGACTCTTTTTAACTCTGGCTTTTTTTGTCCTTTTTTTAATGTCAGTCTTTCTTTTCATGCGACACCTTCCTACTGCCTGTCTTGTAGTAGTTTATTTCAATGTGGTACTCATATTTCTTTGTCTGAATCCTAATTTCTTTCCTGTCACTATTACATTTTACCATCAACTTTGATTATGATGTACCTAGAAAATAAAGTAAATCTCCTGGTAATCGAATGGAAGTCAAAGACAATGCCCAGAGATCTTTTACTTTCATGCAAAAGAAAATGATGAGTTTCAACCTGAAAGGGGTCAAGTTCATAAAGGCTAATGGTAATCTAAGATCTGTTGGCATTAATATGATTATCAGAGAGAGGCAATTTTCTCTACGAATAAAGACATTTTCCCCCTGATTGAGGTTAAAACTTTTCTTGTCTCATTCTTGTTTTCCTTGCCACCTTTCTTCCACAATCTTTGTGATCATTTTATGAGAAATAATTATTAAAATATAGTCAGTTTGTTGTTCTTTTACTTATATCACAAGAGATTATGTTTCTCTCCACTAAACACACTGTACATTTTACAAAATATGCCCACATGTATTAAATCCATTCATTGCAGCCATACAGTGACCAGTCACTTTAGTCTCATGTTATTACCTGATGCTATTAATTTATTCTATATTGTATTTACATTATTCACTCTTCACTCTTTCTTGTGTTCTTTCAGTGTTTTTTTCTTTGTCCTTCTTCTATATTTGTAGCAGAGTGAAAACTGCTATACCAGGATCCTTCCCTCAACAAGAAAACTAATCACCATCAGTGTAAATGAGTTCAATAAAATTGTGCCAAAGAAGGTCTGATCCTCCCATTTTATGACTTACTAGTACAAGGTCAGATGACTGGAAATATCTAGCATCATTCTTATGAAAAGCAGCACAATAGGAAACTTTTCCTACGTAGCTTTGGTGTGATATATTTCCAGGTACGCTGGCACAGAGCACCAGCCTTTGAGATATGGATGGCAAAATTAATTATTTTTTGGTAACTGGTATCTATGGACAGTTCCGTCATATTTATAGAAAGATATTTCTAAGTGCTGAGTAGATTTCCAAATTAAAATTGCATTTTAAGATTAAGAGAATGTTGTAAACAGTATTTCTTTCTATCCCACATATAAAATATTTTATTGATTTTTAGCTGATGATCATCTAGGATGTAATTTCATGATTTTTATAATAGAAAGTTATAGTATCTTTTAATCTTGCTTGCAGCTGAGTGTGTTGCCAACTCTTTTAATTCCCTGCAGGAGAAATTTTTTTTAGTACATTAAATGAGGACTTAAATCAGTTTTAAAAGTGAATTACCAACGGTTTTTTGTTATATGTTATCTGGGTTACTTTTCACAGACAAATCGTGCTTTCAAGGAGACTGGCAACACATAAACTATTCATTCACTTTTTAATGTCTAATTTTAGTTATCTTGGATTTTTCTTTACTTTTTTTTTTTTTAAAGGTAATCTCTGTGCCCAGTGTGGGGCTTGAACTCATGACTCTGTGATTAAGAGTTGGATGCTCCACTGACTGAGCCAGCCAGGCACCCTGGGTCTTGGATATTTTTAATTGGAATGAGTCTTAGATGCCTTTATAAATAGAAACATTTGATCACATTGCCTTTTCTAGGGACAGTTTAAGTTTAGCAGTTTCATCATTCCAAAGATGGGCTGTCAGTGCCCAGCACAGGATGGGTAGCAGAAGGGAGAGAGGGGAGACAGCAAAAGTTAACGAAGCAAGGCAACACCTTAAGTGCCTCCATTGCCCAACAAATCACACTTTGTACAGTTCATATTTTTTTTCAATTTTTTTTCAAAATCAAAATCTCTACAGATCTAAAGATTAATGTATGATTTCCTTTTAAAATGTTAAAAGACTATATTGTTTCCTTTTGAAAATTTAGATTTCCTCTGGAAAAATTTCTGTATAATATCTATAACCTCCCCAGTTTTAAAGATGTACCTTGCTCTTATTCCTTTGTACATTTGTATAAACACAAATATACTTTTCTTCCTTTGGGTGAGATGATCCTATATTCAGATGGGTCCTTTACCAATTTTAGAAATTGCTCTTCTTGTTTAGAATTTCCTTCTATAAAATTAAACAAGTTCAATTTAACAGACATTGAATAGCTCCTATAGTGTATATATGTAATTTGAATACTATGCATTGGTTATTATTCAATCAAGTTGCAAGTACAAATTTCATATAGTATGTATTGTAAAATAACTGGAAATTGCTTTGCAACTGGGATACACTTACCTAAATTTCTAGGCCAAACTAGAAATATATTTTCTTTTGGTGTTGGAGATAAAATTTGAGGGGAATTGTTGAGTTTTATTATTATCACTTGTATTATTTACTTTCTATGATGTTTAACTTACATTTTATCTAGCTATTGTAGAAACTTATTTATATCTTTAGGTTATTCATTTCATCAAGTTGGAGAAAGGTTAGGATGAAGTTTAATGAAATTTTTGTACTTTATGTACTCCAGAGATTTTATGCAAGTTACATTCATCAAACATATATAAGGTTATTTCTTTTATTAGTTGCATTCAAGTATTTTAAGTTGGTGGTTTATTATTGTATGTACTTGGGGTCATTTTCCCTCATGTTTACATTTTCCTATTTGTATTTATTCCAATTAGAGAGTTTAATTACTATTAAAATGGTAATAGGATAAAGATAAGTTTTACAAATGACAATATTAAAAAAAAAACATAACTCTTCAGGAAGGTTTAAATGCCATACAAATATAAAGCAAGAAATATATGCTTGTCAAATATACAGTATAAATAAATAATTTAGATGAAAATGGTTGACTACATTTAACAAAGAGACTACTAAATAATGAGGGGCTAAAGAGTGGCTGTTATACTTGATGTACTTCATTGAATATTGTGAGTAATTGCTATCCATAAAAATTCTATGGCTTCTGTATAGGAAAAAGAGACATTTTGACAGCCAACACTGGTATGAAGCAACAGCAAGTACAAATCCTTGGCATCTGTCATTATTCTGCTGTTGAATTCACATCTAAACTATGTGATTACTTAGACCTGCATGTTTGTTATTGAGCCATGATCTGTCAAAGTAGCCACACTTCCTAGTTATGAATAGAATTATTAGCCACCTGCAAATTTCTGCCATGGAAATCTAAATTCACCAAGGATGCTTTCTGTTTGAAAGAGCAGGGAAATAAAAACTCTGTGCCATTTTTATGCCTATGCTGAAGTTTTTGATGAAATGTTTCTACTTAAGTAAAAGTAAAATATTTAGAAAATACAATATTAGTTTATACTTTAGTCCATTATAAAATTAGTAAAGATTTTGAATAAAACAAAAAGTAAAGCAACTATAATTAGAAAGCTGATTGTGTAAGTTAGGCTACTATTAGCACAAAGTAACAGAAAACTCAACTGAAAGTGACTTTAAAAATGAGGAACAGTCATTATCTTACATAACAAGAACCTCAGAGGCAGGCAATTCGAGGGTTAAATTCAGTGGTTCAGCAGTGTTTTCAAAGAGCCTTGCTCTTTGTATCTTTTCCTCTGCCATCCTCAGACTATTGGCTAGATCCTTGGGTATGACTCCTCCTACTCACAAGATGGCTTATTACATGTTCACTCAATAATGTCTGAATAAAGGGGTGTCTGGTTAGTTCAGTTGGTTGAGCATCTGACTCTTGATAGAAGCTCAGGTCATGATCCCAGGGTCATGGGATCAAGCCCCTTGTCAGAGTCCACACTGACCGTGGTGTGGGAGCCTGTCTCTGTACCTCTGCCCCTCTCCTTCGCTTGCTCTATGAAATGAAATGAAATGAAATGAAATGAAATGAAATGAAATGAAATGAAATGAAATGAAATGAAGTGAAATATAAAATAAAATAAAATTATAAAATAAAATAAAATAAAAAAATAAATTTTATTTAAAAAATTTCTGACTAAAGAAAATGGATATTTGATTATTTCTTTTTTAAGATTTTATTTTTTTAAGTAATCTCTACACAAAATGTGGGGCTTATACTCAGAACCCCGAGATCAAGAGTCACATGCTTTACTGGCTGAGCCAGCTAGGTGACCCTATATTTCTTTTTTATTAGGGCAAAATACCTTTCTCCAGATGACTTTGCATCATGTCTCAGTGATCAAAATTGGATCATAGTAATGTAGTAATCATAGGCTGATTACTTAGCCTGCAAGGGACAAGGGAAATATAATTACCATCGTTGGTGTTAGACACTGAGGATTCACCCATGGGAACTGATTAGGGGACACTTTCCATGGGCATATAAAGAGGATGAATCCACAACATAACTGAGACTTTTCATCTAAGGAAAAATCAGTGGAATAACTGTTGGATAAATAATCAACATTGCCTGACATAACTCTTGGCTTTGGCTTTCTTACATTTTATTTCAAAAATTGTGTTTATTTTGTCAGTGGTATTTTAGTGACACATTTTGGCATGATGTCATAATTATCACAGAGTAGTTATTCCTTTATATCAACTACTGGTTAAGTTTCAGTAGAAGTGTAAAAGATGTAAAGCAAAGATCTTACCTTGGCAGAATGGGTATGAAATCATGTGAAATCACATAACAAATCACAAAGCAAACATATCAATATGCAAACTAGTACATCAGTTTATACAGGATGTAGGGGAATGATTTAGAATAAGGAAGGCCTTAAGGAAGATGATAGTCACTATGAACTCATAGTCACTATGAATTCTACAGCTATAAGAACTAAATTCTGGCAAAACTTGAATGACCTTGGAAAAAGACCATGAGCATCAGATGAAACGGTAACACCAGATGACACCTTGATTCCAGTTTTATGAGATCCAAAGAAGAGGGTCCTGGGAAGCTTTACCCAGACCCTTGACCCATGGAAACCATGTAATAATAAATAGATATTGTTTTAAGCCACTAAGTCTGTGGTAATTTGTTGCCCAACAATAGGAAACTAATACAGATAGATGGATGATAGATAGATAGATAGATAGATAGATAGATAGATAGATAGATAGATGATAGATAGATATTTTTTAAGAAGGTATATTTCTGGGGGTGCCTGGGTGGATCAATCGGTTAAGCGTCCAACTTCACTTCATGTGAGGTCATGATCTCACAATTTGTGAATTTGAGCCCTGCATCAGACTCCGTGCTGCCAGTTGGGAGCCTGGAACCTGCTTCGAATTCTGTGTCTCATTCTCTCTGTCCCTCCCCCATTTGTGCTCTGTCTCTCTCTGTCTCTGAAAAATAAACAAATGTAAAAAAAATTTTTTTTAAAGAAGGTATATTTCTGAAGTTGTATAATTGATATTCTTGTACCAACCTAATGTAGAAGAATTTAGGCTTTAGGCTGGAAAAAAATGCTTTCTTATTAGTGGTAAAAGAGTAAATAATACTGTGGTGAATTGGAATATTTGACAGAAATCAAAGTCTAGCATTTTATATGGGTTACATAATTAATAAAGTATAGTGATTCCAGCTATCAAATCTACCAGGACAAATGTGAATGCACAGGAAGGAAATGCATTCCTATATGCAAGGGTAGCATAGAAATCTTACCAATCTTTCAAACAATTTGAAATCTTTATATATATGAATTGTTTACAGATATAATGAAAGATTTACAGTAAAGACACATCATAAACTTACAGGACAAGATAATAAGACTGACATAGAAATGTTAAAATTTATAAAATTATAAATTAGTCCAGGTTCCATAATGTGGTAGATAGCTTCAACAGTGATTGAGGACAAATTGAGGTTATTTTTTATGATTAAGAATCCTTTCCTAAAACGATTGGTTTAGGAATCCACATGGGTTTAAGCCATGGATTAACCACATGGATTTAAGGTACACATATCCTTGAAAAATGGAATAAGGAAGTATATATAGACCACAAGCCCATGGAGGGAGCAATAAATGGGTATGATATGTTCTAAGGTTCTTGCATTATCTGGAAGGTAATTAATTAGTAATTTATATTAATCTTTAATTATAGGATTCATATTATAATATCTAATGTTTCCACTAAAAATAAGGTTAAACAATGCAGGGCATTCAATCTAATAGAAAAAAAATAAAATAATAAAAAATATATATTATTTAATCCAAGAGTGAACAAGAAAGGAATGCAATGGAACAGAGAATGCATACGAAGACTAGAAAACAAATTGTAAGGTTACAGGCTAAATTCTCAATTAAAAGACAGACAGTCTTGGTGAAGGAAATAACTGTGGGAAGGTATAGTACAATTCTAAAAGGCAAAAACTGTCTGTGGGGGGACAATAGCTATATGAAGATATATATAAATCTAAAGGTGGAAGAAAGTTCACTTTAATAAATCTGAATGTCATGGGATGTCTAAGAAATTTTTTCAGAGAAGGCAAAAAGATCTTTCAAAGGAAAAGATGAGGAGAAATAAGAGAAAGAAAGACAAATAAGGAGGCTATAATTATGGTTCCTTAAATACAATCTAGATACTAGAGTTGTATTAGCTAAAGAGCGCTACTGGTTCATTGCTGCTAGTGTAGAACTACCTTCTTTGCCCACCTCTCCAATCAAATAATATAGTGTCTCTGCTTATCTTGGCATAGTAGACAGGCCATGCATCTGAGAGTCCATCTTACTCTAAGCCCTCCTGTACCTAGTTTGGGGCCACTGGTGGGTACTTTCCCATCGACAGGCTTGCCAGTGGCTTACGAGATTGCCTACCTTGAGAGTTCTACCCAGCAGGGCGTCCTAAACTGGATAGTGATGCAATTAAAGTTTTGGGGGCATTGAATATGAGTCATAGAGAGTCTTCAGAAAGTAGTGTGGTACAGAAATAGGGAGATACATAGAGGAAGTTAGCAGAAGCCATGAGGAGTAAGGAGAAGGACAGAGGTAGGTTAGGCAATAATGACGTAAGAGGAAGAAGCAGTTAGATACAGAAGGATAGATGAGATTGCTGAATAAAAAAAATGTGGCACTCTACTAGAGTTGTGGTATTTGTTGTTGTCTTTTAATTTTTTTTTTTAAGTAAGGTGGATGCCCAACATAGGACTTGAACTCATGACCTGGCAGTCAAGAGTCAATGAGCCAGACATGTGCTCCTGATTTTTAGTATTTTAATTTGAGTATAGCTAATACACAATATTACATTAGTTCAGGTGTCCAACGTACTGATTGTACAAGTTTATACATTTTATTATACTCAAGTGTAGCTAACGTCTGTTCCCATACAATGCTATTGCAATATCATTTCTACTACAGTTGTTTTTAAGTCAGTAGTATATTCTAAAGAGCAATGAATGGTCTTCTAATTCTCTTTGTGCCCTGCTGGAGTGGTTTTATTTCCTTTTTTCAGTTTCTGTGTATACCACTAACAAGCTCAGTCACCTGAAACCCAAATGTGTTTGAGCTGAATGATCCTAACACCCTCGTTTCCAGCATTAATTTAACAAGCCATGTGTGTGGGTTTAATTCCCTGTGTAGGACAAGTTAGCTTTGCCAAACAGTTCTGTGATTATCCTCTCACACGCCCAAAGACTAGGCAACACATCAAATGTTATAAGAAAAAAGAGTTTAGTAGTGTGTAAGGACTAGTGCAAACCTGTCATCAACATTGATAAAACAAATCAAAGCTGAAGACTACAGATGGTGGCCCAGTAGTGACTTTTTTACATGAAAAGCTACCTTTTCTTATGCTTTTTAATATAAATTACTAGAGAAAAGCAGATAATAAATAAATATGTGGTAAAATCATATTGCTTAATTTAATTCTTTTAACCATTTACCAGGTAAATCTCATATAATTTATTGTCCTAACGCTACCAGAATCATGTGGAGTTGGCAGGGAGAAGGATGAAAGTTTCCCTAAAGGATGCCAGTGCTGTTACCAGAAGACAGGGGGACGATATGTCAAGAGACAAAGAAAAGCAAATAACTTTTACATGATTAGATTGAGGACGGCAAGGTATACTTGATAAAATTTGTTCACATTCTGATAAAATCTGTAAAGACCATATAGCAACTCGAAAAATGGTTATTAAGACAATATTTAAATTAAAAAGGCAAAATACTGAATTAATAATGGTATGACACATGATGCAGGGTCGTAGAGCGAAACAGTCAAAGAATTCTTGAGGCATTTTATGGTGCAAAAAGATGTCTTTATTATAGCACTGGAACAGGAGCCATGCACAGAAAGAGCTGTGCTGTGATTGTGAAGAATGACTGATTACATAGGATTTTCTATCCTACAGAGGTGAGGTGACATCAGGGCTCTAGGAAATTAAGTCTATAGGTTCTTGGAGGTCTGGCTATTACTAAGATTGTATAAATTTTTCCTGTAAATCAAGGCAGTTATAAACTATAGTAGAGTTTCATGTCCTGCATGACTGCGATCTTTATCAGTTGACCATTTGTTTCTCCCTGCCTTTGTTCTTAGGCAGTCACTAGTGCCTAAAGAATGTTATACATATCCCATCTTAAGGGGAGGGGGTTTGTGGGGTGTCAGCTTGAGTTTTTCCCTCAGCTTGCCTTTACCCTCTCATCAACACAGTTGAAGCTTTGAAATATGGAAAAAATAAAAACCTTTCACTTTCTGGTGGCGTGACAATGGATTATTATATAAAATCATTAGTATATTTGTAAAAATATTTGATAGTAAACAAAATGCATTCATTGAAAAAGAAAGACATGAGACAACTGGCTGGCTCAGGTGATGGAGCACATGACTCTTGAACTCAGGGTTATAAGTTCAAGCCCCAAGTTGGGTGCAGAGAATATTTTTAAAAAAATAAAATCTTGAAAAAAAAAAAGACACCTGTTCTTCATTAAGTAGAGAATTTGTTTTCTTTCTTTTCATGAGTATTTGCTTTCCAAGTGATTATTTATGGGCACTGGGAACTATTTATGAGATCTGCAGATCTTTCCTCCTGTCTGTTTACTGCTCTTCCCCTAAGTTGAAAAGCTTGGTGACCATTTGCAGTTCCATTGCTACTGCTGCAAAAACACTGCCACTGAGACATGACCTCTGCCTCATGCCACCATTCACCATTGCTATCAAAATCCGAATAGCCCAGGTCTGAAGGGAGGTCTCACCTCTGCCAGAGCTAATGTCCAGTGATCAATTCAAAAGGCTGCCAAAGTTTTGAGCCTGGCTAGGTTTTGGAGTGTAGGGAAGACTACTTCTCTCCCTAGAGCTACAGTCAGTCTAGGACAGACTTGGGTAGAAACATGTGATAACAACAAATACAACTGCTTGCATCCCAGTGTTTTAGCTTTATTGATCCACTGTATCAACTCTCATACACACACACACACACACACACACACACACACACACACACACACACATCAATTTTCCCCATGCCACATGAAAGCCTTTCATTCTTTCAGAAGAAATGATCAACCATTTTACACATTTGTGAACATAGAGACGACAGGCCAGAAGAAATAATTGTGATTATAATGACATTGCTGGATAAAAAAATCTGGAGGAGGGGCTGGCTGTGCCAAGCTTTCCACATTAAGCATATGCTAGTTTATATTTGCATGAGTGGGTGGGGTTATAATACATTATGCATAAAAACTATTGAGGAACTAACAAATTAGAAAGAAGCAGATTTGGTTTGTATAAAAATACAAATACATACATGGAATACTGAAATAATATGTGGAAGTTTACTATCATCTATGCTTAATCATCATACAGCTCAATATTCTCAATTATGTTAAAACGTGTTTCATTTTATCATACCAGCAAGTTCCCTATATACTCCATCTTTATAAGTTGGTACTACACAGCGTCACAGGTCATATGGTCCTTTGTTGAAACATCATAGTTTTTTTTTTTTAATATTTATTTGCTTTTGAGAGAGAGAGAGAGAGAGAGAGAGAGAGAGAGAGAGAGAGAGAGAATGAATGAATCTGAAGCAGGCTCCAGGCTGAGCTGTCAGCACAGAGCCTGATGCAGGCCTTGGACCCACGAACTGGGAGATCATGACCTGAGTCAAAGTCTGATGCTTAACCAACTGAACAACCCAGGTGCCCCTCAAATATCATAGTTTATCTAAATACTACTACTCCAGCTTAACTACCAGGTAGGGTGACCAACTGTCCCAACTTGTCTGAGATTCAGGGAGTTCCTGGAGTGTGTGACTTTCAGTGCCAAAGGCAGGGCAGTCCTGAGTAAACCAGGATGAGTTGGTCACCATAAATCTAGTCTGCCATGAGGCCTTCATGAACTTTATTCTAGCCTATGTAGTGAGTTTGCCTTCAAGAAATTCTTTTGGCATTTATAGTTAATACACACCCATAGTTCTAAGCAGATTGTTTAGCGTATATTCTCTCTGAATTAGGGGATAGTTTGCAAGTTTCTTGAAGGTAGGAGACACATCTCTTTAACTTTTAGATTTCCTAATACTGAACAGAGTACGGAGTAGTTTTTAAATGAATCTAAGAATTAAAGCCTGGGTGGCTCAGTCAGTGAAGCAACTGACTTCAGCTCAGGTGATGATCTTGTGGCCCATGAGTTTGAGTTCCCCCATCTGGCTTTGTGCTCAGAGCATGGATCCTGCTTGGGATTCTGTGTCTCCCTCTCTCTCTGCCCCTCCCCCTCTCACACTCTATGTCTCTCTCATAAATAAAACACTGAAAAAAATTTTTAATTAAAAAAAATTGTACTTAGCTGTTTTAAGCATTATACAATCTTTCTCCTTTAGTTTGATAGAGCAAAACAATTCAATTTAATGGTTATGAATGTGAGTTTATTTTAGAATGGGCTTGGGTTCAGTTTTCTACCCTGTCAGCTTACTCATTATGTGAACTTGGGCAAGTTAAGTGGCCTCTCTGAGCCACAATTTCTTAAATCTGTAAAATGGGGATGAAAATAGTACCCACTTTCCAGGGATATTCTAAGGAATAAACAAAATAATGACTAAGTGTGTAATATTTTGTCTAGCACATGTCATACAGTCAGTTATATTGTAGTTGTTAATAAGTAATTACAAATCAATTCGCTGTATTCTTCCCTGGATGGTTTCTTTCAGAGAGTTTATGTCATCCCAGGCAAAAGCAGTTATTAAAACAACTGAAGATTATTTGCAGCCTCAGTTTGGCCCCAACAGGCTTTTGCATTCAGCGACAGTATCAGAAGGGTCAGGACTTCAAGATTGCTCCCCACATCAAACAGTATCAGATCATAGCCATGATGAAATATCAGACCCATATAGCTACAAATCAAACAGTAAAAACAATTCTTGTTTTATATCAGTATCCAAGAGAAACAGACCTGTCAGTGATCCAATGGGTCAACTGAGGTAATCAAAGCTATTCTCTGTTCTTTTTAACCCACTGCTGAAGCTTTTTCCTTTGAGCAGAATTTATAATGATTCAATTGACTATTTCAGACATTAAAATGTAACACATCTCTAGGGTTTTGTTTCTGTTTTTGTTTTGTTTATTTTTTCTTTGAAAGCACCTGAGTAGAATGTTGCTAATTACACTTGTGGAAAACATGAGGTACACTTAAATGTGGATAATATGAAACTCTGAAAAAAATACTTGAAGCAGAATCAGACTAGGGCTACAAAATATCTGTTTACCAGATATTTGTTTAAAAATAGAAATGCATACTTTTGATACTTAAGCAGTATTTTCCAGTAAAATCAAGTTGAAATGAACTTATTATAAAACCATTTTGTGTGTATATTTTCACTTCAAGATTATTGTCATAAACTGTCAAACCTAAGAATTTATGGACAGAAAAAAATGTTGGTAAGAGCAAAACTCAAACCAAGAAACTGATACTCCCGTTATTTTCATGTTTGATTAGGTAGGTGTATTATGACTTTAATTTACCTGAAGTTTTTATTTTAAAATGTTTACTTTTTAAAGAATTACCAGGGTTAGTTAGAGAACTCTGAAATCAAAACAACATATTAGTCATTTACCATGTACTTTTGCTGAGGAAATAATGAGGACTGAAACTGATTTTGGATGAAGTCAAAACTTAGAAAGTTTCCTTTATTACCCCAAACAATTTGAGATGAAGGTAATTACAATTAATTTTAGAGTAGGAAATTTAGAATAAGAAACTTTGAATTTCAAATCTTTTTTTCAAAAATCAAAGTACTTTGATAAACATGAAAACTTAATGGAAAATCTTACCCGTTTGCTATTTCATGATGGTAGGACCATGTTACTATTTTTTGTTTTCTATCAGAACATAGCATATATACATACTTTTTTTTAAATGAGTGTTGTGGTGTTTTATAAGTAAATTGATAAAAATCAATTATTTTCAGCTGCCTTACATGAACAGTTTTAGCAAGCCTATTCTATATTAAATTTTTTAAATCTTAGCCTATAAAAAGGTTTTTTTGGTGAATACTTAGAAACGATCACTAGGGATTATATCTGTAAAACATGCCTAAGATAATATTTATTTAAATGTTATTACTAACATACACCAATTTTGTGGGTTTTTTTCCTTCAGAGATGCAGAGTTCTCTTCTGTAAAATTTCAGCCGGCCCAGAATTGGCAGAGATCATGTCAAAGACACAAACTTCATCCCAGAGTGATTACAGTAACAGCTTACAAAAATGGATGTAGAACGGTCTTTGCCAAAGTTACAGTACCAACCATCACCTTGGTAAATAGTGTTCATAAGTTTTCAGTGCTTTATTTCTTCCCTTACTCTTTCATAATATAAAAAATGAAAAAGATGGCATTGTGTTAAAATTTTCTTTTTAGTGATGAATCTGTAAATTGCTTATGTATACATAGATCTCATAGACATTTTATTCCTTTCTTGTTTATCAACATGTAAATGGTACATTTAATAAATAAATGACCCTTCTGTTTAATAAACAGATGCGATGATTTTCTGTCTTGTGGAGTTGTTAAACTGACAGAATATTTAAGAACTAAAATTAGACAATAATTAGATATTCTCAGAGCTGTGATTTTCCTCTTTGTATATTTTCAAGTGCTAGAAAATACATTGGTGGAGTTACTTCAGTTACTTAACTTGGCCAGTGACTCAATGGGTGTCTGTTTTCATCGTTAGCACCTTTTGTTTCATGGCAATGTGTTGCTTCTTTGTCCTAACTCACTTTCTCTTACCTCTTGCTTTCTTCTAGTTGCTGGAGGAGTGCACAGAAAAGCTGAATCTGAACATGGCCGCACGACGAGTGTTCTTGGCAGACGGCACTGAAGCCCTCAAACCTGAAGATATACCCCATGAAGCCGACGTTTATGTTTCAACAGGAGAGCCCTTTTTAGATCCATTCAAAAAAATTAAAGGTAAAAAAGAAAAAAATATACTCTACCCCCACCCACAGTAAATTGCTTCAGGGGTGCAATTAAAAAATGATTTTCATCCTGTCTTTTTTGCATGGTTTAACAAAACTAATGTTTACGCATTTACAGCTCAGTAAGAGGATAATGTGCTTAATGAAAGAAAAATCCACTGACAGCCACGTTTATTGCCCTTCATTAGCATTGGTGCTTAATTTAATATAGATCTGAATAGACATTAGGGAGCCTGCAGGAGGTTAAATGGTGAAAATATAATAAATTAAATCAGAGATTATTGAATTTACTGTTTAGTTTCTGTGACACCCAACAGACATAATTCATTAGATTTATTCTCTCAGAAAATAGTTCAAAGTTTCAAGGAGCATTTATTCATTTACACTCTTGGTCTTTTTTCAGATGGCATTAACATAACTATGAAAATGTGATCAGAATAAACATATAATTCTTATATACATGTGATTTTCCTAACAAAATTTTCCATAAGGTAAATACTGCAGCTTGAGTTTTTTAAACCTTGAAATGTGTGTGTGTAGTTTATATTTGTGTGTATATATAATAATATATATACACATATGTGTATATACACATATGTATATTATTATATATATACACATATATATGTGTATATACACGTATGTGTATTGTTATATATACACACAAATACAAACATATGTATTTTAGACATATGCTGGTAAGCTCTTTTTTCAAAAGTGCAGTGTTTCTAACATTCACAAATGTGATTTTCTAAACTAAAACAAACATTTTTCTTTCTTCAGTGAGAAAGAATACATTTCCAGAAAGAAAGAAAAGTACTGAGAATATTCTTACAAGCATGTCATATCCATAGTCTGTCATCAAATGCTATATATAGTAATCACATTTAAATGGCATAAGAACTTTGGCATGCAAATTCAGGGTATCTAACTGCTATGTTCCCCTATACTTTTAATACTTTATTAGAAGTATTTTTTTCTACAACTGCTATAAAGCTGGTGAACCAGGACAAGTCTAAGCAATAATTGCGTAAGTGGAAGAGAAGTAATTCTGGAGTTCATTACAGATGAGATGATGAAAATTCTTCCTCTATTAATGTTATTATATAAGATGATACTAGGGTTTCTATCTCTTTGAAAATACTTGATCATCAGGAATAATTTCTTGAAATCAGTAGAAAGTTCAAGGTAATTTGGTTCAAGGTAAAGAAACTTGTTGCTATAATACTCAGCAAAAATTACCTGTGCAAAAGTGTAGACCCATATATTTTTCAAATCTTGATTTAACTTTAAATTATGGCTCCTTTTATTTTGTATTCATTGAATCATTTGTAAAATTAATCTTGTATAAAAACATGAGTCTTTGTAGGTAAATGTTTCTGTGACTATTTTATATTTAAGTGTGTATGTAATGAGTGCTTCCTTAAAATCTTGATTGTTTTTATTAATAAGAAATACTGGCCTTTCATAATGGTATTGGTGAAGAGATATATAAATATTATTTATAGCCAAGCTTCGTGGAAAATTTTCTGGACATGTATGCCTAAAATAACAGTGTTAAACACATGACTAGCTTGGTGGATGATTTTTAAATGTACAAACTAATTTCCTCCTACTTTTTGTTTTCTCTTTTATCCTTTTTAAAGCCAAGTCCAGAACAAAAAACTTCTCTGCTTTGTCTGCATATCTTTGGCTGTGTTTCACTGTGACATGCACTGCTGTTCTTTTAGCACCAAAATGTTGGCACACACTCCTGAAAATTTCACACCATCTCTTGCTGGATCAGCAAGCTTAACCCACCAAAATCTGGTGTTGTGCAATGGTTTTTGACTGATAATCAATCTTTATGCTGCTCGACAGTTGTTGCTGGGACACGGAGTAGAGCAGGTGGCAGATGTGCCTTGTCTTTTGAGAAAAGAAATTGTAGGTGAGCTTGGACACAGACTAGCATATCACATGTCCATTAAAAAGACCTAGGATAAGTATAATGGGGAAAAAGCCACTTGTCTATGTTAAGCTCATAGATAAGCCTAGGAGACTAAAGACTGATATTTGGTTTCTTCCAGAACCTTAAGAACATAAATGTAAATAAATATTATATATACATAGTATAGTCTTTAACTTGAATTAAATAATTTGAGAGAAGTGTGGGAAGATTTCAAATATATATCTATATCTATATCTATCTACATATCTATCTATATGTCTATATATCTATATCTATCTATATATCTATATATCCCACATATTCACATGTACTTTTTCAAATCAGGTTAAAATTACCTTTCTTGCATGTATTTTACAGATAATCAATAATTTGTCAACTTGCCATGAGTGTACCATAAAAATAAGACATGTGTGAATAGTCTTGAAGGTGGTAGATAAATTTAGAGTAAGGAAGCATTCTAAAGGTAAATAGGATAAAAACAGCTGGCAGAATTGGGTGCTACTCTTGTAGCTCTCTACGTGAACATGAATATTTTATATTCAGGTAATCAACAGGCATTAGAGTCAATAATTAGCCATTACTTTAATATAAAGATTTCCATTCATTCAGCAAACATTCATTGAGAGCCTACTATGTGCCAGGTACTAGACCACATCAGAGACAGATGAAAAGGGGGGCTTAGAGTCCTTTTTTAAAAAACCATTATTCTTTTATCTCTGATTTTAACTTCAATTTAATTTAATTCAATCTAAATTTAAACCAATAAGTATTTAAGTATCTACTATGTATGCAGTTTTGGCTTAGGGATAGAAGTCCTGGCCTTTAAGGAGCTTATAAGTTACAAATCCTTAAAATTGAGAACCCTTTTTAACAACATAAGTCAAATGGGTCCTCCAAAGGAAAATTTACGTTATTTCTGGTACAGGAAGGCCAAATAAGTCTGTATATATTTTGGCAATTGTATTTCCATACTTCACTGTTTTCTTATTGTTCTTTGGAAAAGCAATGTCAACAGTGAAAATAGCCTCAGAACTATTTCCAGATTTACTAAGGTAGAAAAAGACCTAAGGAACATCTCTAATTTTTAACTACTTTACTACCCATTTTGAGTACCACTGTTGACAGCCAGTGCCACTAGATTTAATAGAAAGCCAGAGAGCTATTTATCACATACCTGGAAACACAAAGCGTTCATGTAGAGGTCAAGCCAAGGTCAAGACTGACATGAAGCATTCCCTGTTGAAAAGCAGTATTAGAATAATTCTTACATTTTGAAGTTAAATGCCTAAGCAGAAGATTGTGTGTGGGGAAAAATAGAAATCTTTTTTATAATAACTCTTGATGAAGATCAACGGTCTTATTAGGTCATATAATTATGGCATTTGAAGATTCTGAAATCTATTAATGATTCTCTAGAATTGTGAAGATGTAGTTAATGAATTGTTTGAAGAGGCATTTTAAAAGTTTTTGGATTCATGGGCATGCACTTTAGGTTTTATTCAGTTTCCTCAATCTTCTTTAATGGCACAGTGAAAATGCTTGCATCAGATTCATGGGGTTTATGAGAGTTTAGCTCCTTTATAACTGTTAGAAGCTGTAGACCGTGCCAACCTAGCATAAGAAATGCCCTGCAATTACTTAAATGTCTTAAAAAAGATGAGAGGAAAAAAGCTGCTTGGATCTAACTCATTAGGTCCAAGTTCCATTGTGTGGTGTTCTGATTGTTTAAAGTTTTCTTTAGCTTTATATTTTCATTCTTTCCTATATATTCTATTCGACTATTTGGCTTTTAGAGCTATCATTTACAATGATTCATTTCAGTCCTGAGTTTTGTTAACCAGAAATGAAACTGAGTACTATGAATAAGATTTTACATCTTTCATATACTGTATTGTGAAGATGTAGTCCCAGAAAAAAATCCATGAAAAGAATTCTTGATACTACACCTAAGATCTAAATTTAAACCTAGAGATTTTCTGCTAACTGCCATGTGATCTACAAAATGAAATAATTTGCTGTGACAGCTTGTGATTGACAAGAATATGTGTGAGCACATTTAAAATAGGCCATCTTTTCATGTAGAAGTAAATGTCAGTGAAATGATGGATTCTCATCATTTTAATTATTGATGATTTAGAAATATTTCAATTCCATGACATACAAGACACATTCTAAATAGCAGCATAACACTTTTTCTCCAATCTACGTCAATAATGAAATGTTCTGTCATATTTTGTTTTTCAAAAAATGCGTTAGTTTAATGAACCTGGATTCATGCATTATATTTTGTTCCATTATGTGTCTCTGAATTTGTTGATTTTTAAATGGTTGTGTTAAAAGCACATGTTTCAAGAAATAACCCACTACCCACCTCCTATCACACCTTGCTATTCTTGCTGCTAGATCTCAAGACAGTGCTACAGTGCTGACTATACCAAGGACTGCTTTGTCCTGCTAAAGCTAAGATTGGGTTTTGTGATGATCACACATGGGTAAAACTTAAGCATGTATTTTATTTATTTCTCTATCCCAAATGCTTAAAACCTGTAAGAGTGTAGCATATCTTTACTATATAAACAGATGTCGATCTAAAGAATATTGCAAGAGTTGGACCTTCTAAAAACTGTCCTTAGCTAATAGGAAAATCTAGAGCATACAAGTGGCAGCATCTCCTTATATTGTCAAATTATCAAGTCATTGAGAGTCATCTAAATCCTTGACATATTCATGAACTGTTGAGTTGCATATATACCTAGGGGCTACGCTTGTTTAGCGAAGGTGTGCAAACCTAGAACTGTCCTGATAATTTGAATACTTTCTGTATGTCACGCGCTGAATTATGTGCTTTAAGTGTATTATATTTACTCCTCACAATTCCTGAGTTAGTGCTACAAGTCCATAATCTCTTATATGCAATTCCAAAATTCAAAATTGCCGAAGATAAAACAATTTTTTCAGAATTCATTTGGTAGCAGAACCTTACTTACTATAGATAACCAGTTGTATTTAAAAAATAATTAATATGTTTGATTATGGGCTGCTACCCTAAACCTTGCTGGACACACTACATAACATATGATCTATTCACTATTAGGATATATGCGCTATATTAACATTTTTGTATCCATGAATTCTATTTATGGAATTACATCTGACCTTAGGACTCTGGGTAAGGTCCTTCTGTTGTAGCTGCAAAAAAAAACAGATAAATTTTAATTCTCACTAGAGTATTTTTTAATGTTTATTTACTTATTTTGAGAGAGAGAGAGAGAGAGAAGCAGAGAGAGAGGAAGACAGAGAATCCCAAGTAGGCTCCACACCATCAGTGCAGAGCCCAATGCGGGGCTCCAACCCATGAACTGTGAGATCATGACCTGAGCCAAAACCAAGAGTCAGATGCTCAATCGACTGAGCCACCCAGGTGCCCCCTCACCATAGTATTAACTCAGAAGTATTATAAATACTGTCTTTATATCACATTGAGTTGTTTGCTACATGAGTAAAAGTAGACAGAGAGACTATCTCCCTGGCTAGACCTGAGAGAGTATGTGAGAGGTAATAAAAAAATTGTAGTTCTCTAAGGAGGCAGAGGAATAAAGAAAGACCATTAATTCATTTAATCATTCCCTCAAAATATATGTATTGAGTCCTTACAATGTGCCAGGCATTGCTTCAAACCTTAAGGTTATGGTGTGAAGAGAGAGGTCTCATGGAGCTAAGAGAAGTAGAAGGAGCAAAGACAAGAAATATATAAAGAACCAAATAAGGTGTTTATTGACAGTGGTAAGTGTTATAAAACAAATAAAAAGGGTAGTATCGTAAGAACAAATAATGTCATGGAAACAAAAGGAGATGATTTTTCAAATGAAACAGGCATTTGCAGTAAACTTTAAATCAAATCTTTTAGGCAGGTACTCTTTCAGGGGTTTGCCTTTCAGACCATTAGTTTTTCAAGCTCTCAGACATGTATTGAGAAAGACATGAGAAACGTATTATTATTTAGTGGCAAGAACACTAGCCTTGAAGTCAGATGATCTTGCAAGATTCTAGTCCCTGCTATATATATAACCTTGGGCAGATTGGTCTGTGCTTCATTGACCTTACCTGTAAAATTGAGGTACTAACATCTTAAGGAATTATTGGGTCTTGTCTTTATTTCTAAAACAAGATAAATTATTTGAAAATTAAATGTCTATAAATTCCTAGTTTAAATAGAACACTGAGAATAGCATTTCCTAAACATAACTAAGGTTCCAATTGCTATTAAGATCCCAAGGCTATTAATCAGAACCTTATGTCCACTCCTCCCTTTTTAGAATAGCTAGCTAGTCAGGAAAATAACAGCAAAAACATTTACTTCTGCTTTCTTCATTACTGCCAGGGAAGCAAACTACAGTATGAGCCTGGACAACTCACTTAGCCTCTCTCAGCCTCAGTTTTTTTATTCACAAATTGAGCCCCATAGTAGACACCTCACAGCATCATTATGAGGAGTAAATAAGATGATGTATGTAAAAGCCTGCCATACATAGTAGATGTCTAAAACATCTGATCTTTATTTATTTTCCCTCCTTTTGCACTATCTCTTACTAGGCACATTTCCATCAGCTTTTCATACAAGCCGTCACAGTACCTGATTTTACTGCCAAAGGTATTTGCTAGGTCTAAGATTTTAAAATGCAGCTTTTTGAATTGTGACAATTTTTGCTTGTGCAAATTCAAATCCCTGCAAAGCACCCATGTATACAGCATGATATAGGAATCTGAGTTAGAGCCTTTGAACTCTCACTATATTGTGCTTTTTGCCTTAAGAATTTGTCCAGGGTGTAAGTCAAAATCAAGTCCTTCTTTTTAAAAAAGTCCCAAGTGGTCTTGCTGTGCTCTATTCCAAGAGTCATAGTTTAAAATATGTTTATGACCCAAGGCTAGCCTTTACTTAAAGCTGCCATAACTTATTTCAAGAAAGTTCATAGAAAAGTTCAGGGAAAGGGTGAAAACATTTTGATTGGCACAATAGATGGGATGTTTGTAATTTTAATCAAATTTAAATTGAAGACATACTTCAAATGATATGTCAGACTAGTGTTACTGAGTTAAAATCTAATGACAACCACTGTCATTATTAGTTAAATATAACCATCATGCCTATAGCAATAAATGATGACACTTAGGAACATGCAGAAACAACACAAGTATTTAAAGAAAAGGGAGTGACTAGAAACTCAGTTGAACACAGGAATGTGACCTGGATTATTCTATTTACCAAACATAGAAGCAATTGTATTTTGAACAAATGATATAATTGAGTATAGCAGTATGTTTTCTTACTGTCAGAGCATTTATATTTTATAAACTTATCTTGCACCCATGAAATGATGTGCTTGTTCATATTTAATGTCATTATCTATACCTGCTTGACAATCAGAACATTAAAGTATTTTCAAGTTTATTGCCCAATTAGAAGAGAATGAATTTTTTTAAAATAAGATTTTTAATAAGCTCATGGATTTGAAGTTGCAAATGTGCTGCTTTTATTTTGGTGACAAAAGGCAGTATTCTTTTTGCCTGGCACATGCAAAATGGAAAATTACAATGGGGAACACCCAGATTTATTTAATTTTATGACAGATGTTGTATTTTTTGAAGTAGACTGAGAAAATGTAATGATATCGTAGGTAGACTTTCTATCACAGAAGCAGGCTAGAAAGTGCTTTATCTTTTTCATGATTTAGTTATAAACAAAACCATGAAAATAAAATAGGATGTGGATTCTTCAAAATAAAATATAACGTATGGTTGGGGCCTAACATTTTCCGAGTGCTTCAGGACAGTAAATATATGAATAGTCAAGGGGACTTGGCAGTCCCTAAGCATCTGGAGATGTCCCATTGGGGAGCTATTTTCCAAGGTTATGCTGAGCCTTAGAATTTCACTTGAGTGTAGTCTCCACTGCCATTCTCACCCAGTGGTCTCTTAACTTTCCAGAAAGAAGTGCATGAGGAGAAGACAGGGACAGGTCTGATTGTGACTTTGGAACCCACTAGGTGTGGCTAGCAAATTTAAAGGAGAGGATGAGGTAAGACTAGGACCCCTTCTTTGGCAATTGAATGTAGAGGCACTGAGACTTTGCTGAGAGTACTGTCAACAAGACAGAGTCTCAAGAACTCTCCAAAGTGGACCTCCAGGGATCCTGCTGTTGCATTCATATAGGGATAGGCATTGTATTTGGTTCTACTCTCTGGGGAAACTCCCAGTAGTGAGGATAAGCTCCCATTGCATTCTCAATATCCCCTTTTGTAATCATCAGATGTATAAATGTCTGTTGCCCCTCTGGACCAAGTTAGTTTCAGGCAGAAACCATGGCTACCTTATTCACCATCATTTTCTGGCACAGGGTCTGGCACTTAATAGATGCTCAGTAAATGTTGTTCAATGGATGAATGAAGGACGAAATGAAATAGGTACCATGGCAAACCATCCGTATTTCAGGGAGGTGACTGCCAGGAAAATAGATCTCATCAGAGCAGCAGGCTCAGCTGTAAATAGTCAGTGGATGTTTAGGAGGAGTATATTAAAAACCCCCTACCCCAAATTCATATGTAGATTTGTGAATGTTCCTGTTTGGCAGGGGGCCAGAGTAAGCCAGCCCAAGAATAATTACATCGCAGAGAGGCTAATGGTTATGCTAATGCTTGTCTGAGACCAGACAATGCTCAGAAGTGGAGTGCTGGGATAAAAGATTCTCCCAGGAACCTGTAGATCTGAGATTTTCAGCCCTCCCATATCCTCTCAGGAATGCCCATTCTTGCCTATTCTCTCTCCTCAATCATTCTTTTGGTGGTGATAGGAGGCTCTCTTCTTTCATTTAGTACTTCTCTTTGTATTTCTCATAGTGCCTTGCATACAGGCAGTGCTTGTTAACTATTATTGAAAGTAAGGAAGTAAGGAAGAGGAGATAGTGTGACCTTTGGGAAGGTTCAGGGCCACTGCCCACTGTTGTGCATAGCTGAAGGACTGTGGAGCTACACTCACTTTTTTTCAATTTCACCATGGTGCAGGGGAGGGGGAGCTGACGAGGTGGAGAGGCAGTTTTCTAATTCTTGTAAAGGTACCATATAGCCTCAACACTGGGAGAGATGCCAGGGTTTTAAGGTGAGAAAGTTAACAAAAGACAAAGATATAGAAAGCATTTGCTAGCTATGGCTAGTATGTTTTCCGAGAAGCTCAAAGTGGGTTTAGTTGGCACTAAGTTTCTTGTTTTAATACTTGGCCTCGTTCCTGCCCCAGTACCCAGCCATCCCCTTACTATTTGATTACTTCTCCTTCTACCCACTCCCAACCTCACTTAATCCTCTAACTCACCAAGGCTAAAATCTAGGCAGGGTTTTGGTGAGCATCTTCAGTTTCTTCATGCTGCTGTGAAAGGGTGAAGATTCTGTTTTTCCGGGCTGCCTGGCTGGCTCAGTTGGTAGAGCACGCATGTCTTTATCTTGGAGTCATGAGTTTGAGGCCCATGTTGGGGGTAGAGTTACTTTAAAAAAATTTCTTCTTAAAAAAAAAAAAAAGACTGTTTTCTTCTTGCCCCTGGATATAATAATGCTTACTCAGGCTGTCAGCCCTCACCACATTTCTTCATGTGAAGACATATGGCTCTAGAGCTGTGATGTGGAGAAGAATCACCTTGTGTTGCTAAATATGACGGTTCTCTGGTTCTCTAGCTGTTCTCATATAGGAGACCCATGGCCCATATTTTGAGGACAAGCTGCGTTAGAGCTGTTTTTTTTCCTCATTTTATCCTAATAGGTTTGTTACCTAGAGAAGCAGATTTTGCCTTAATGTAAGGAAGATTTTTCCAATAGTTCCACCTTTCCAAAAGATGGAATGGCCTGCTTTGGGAAGTGTGGGGACTGTAAGCATTGTGCATAGGCTCTAATATGACTACTTCCCACCTTCCTTGATCCATGCCTGGCCACTGTGTGTTCAGTCTCCTCCCAATGATCCATCATATTGTTGCATAATTCTGCGTCTTTATTTGTATCATTTCCTCTCTCTGGATTATGCTCTCACTCTTATACACACTCTGTGTGTCCTCTAAGTCCTACCTTATGTCCTCCTCTGGGGAGCCTTTCTCAGCCACCATGAGCTGTGGCAGGTGTCCCTGCTCCATATTCTCCCAGTACGTTATGGATACCTCTGACCAGGCACCTGCCATATTTTGTGTTTGTTTTCCTTTGTTGTCTTCCCAAACAGACTGAGAACTCTTTGAGGCGGCAGGGAACATGTTATAGGCACTGAGTGCATGTTTGTTGAATGAATAATTGAGTAAATGAAGC
Source organism: Felis catus (assembly GCF_018350175.1). NCBI lineage: Eukaryota > Metazoa > Chordata > Mammalia > Carnivora > Felidae > Felis > Felis catus. The sequence goes on along the minus strand of NC_058377.1, from coordinate 85,562,845 downwards.
AGGTGGTTAGAGTCAGTAATTTTCAGTTTCTTTGAACTTCAAGGTTGTGCAATTCTGAAGTCAATACATTGTAATGCACTAAGCCTATGACTTTTTTGCTTCTTCCTACTCTGAGCTATCTTTCATGATATGTATTTTGGTTTCTGAGTAAATTCAATGAGGGACATGGCAATGAAAAACCTAATTAATCATGAGTAACAAAATGTAATCTTTTTCCAAAATACTGAAAAAAACAGGAGTCCAATTTATATTTACTAATGAAAATATTACCTGGTATATATCTAGTGAAATAATAGTGATGCTCTTATCTGACATGTTTGACTAATATTCTACAAATATTTTTTAAAATTTTTTTAAGTTTGTTTTTTATTCTGAGAGAGACAGAGACAGCACGAGTAGGGGAGGGGCAGCAAGAGAGGGAAAGAGAGCATCCCAAGCAGGCTCCATGCTGCCAGCACAGAACCCGATATGGTGCTCGAACACATGAAGGTGTAAGATCGTGACCTGAGCTAAAACCAAGAGTCAGATACCTAACTGACTAAGCCACCCAGGTGCCCCTACAAATATTTTTTTGAACATTTGCTATGTGATAAGCCCTACTTCAGGTGCTGGCTATACATCAGGGATTAATTGCTTGTATTAAAAATGTATGATCAACTTTTATTATTTTGTTAAATGTCTAATAAGCACACTTGTTTACAATGTGCTAGATACTAGAGAGGCACACAGATAAAAACACATTCAATGCCCTTAAAAATGCTCAAATTATAACAAGGACACACGTACAAAACCAGAGAAGTTTAATGAAATGAGAGCATAAAGATGAAGCTATAAATCCTGAATAAAGATAGATCAAAGAAAACTTCTTAGAAGAGGTGAGACTCAGTTGAAAAGAAAGAGAGAGAGCCCACCAAAAGGGAGGGAAAAGCCATGGTCAAGTTTGGAGTCAGAAAAGTGCATGGTGTGTGCCAATGGCTTATTCACAGCTCCCTACACTTCTGCAAAGGGAGATTATCTCAAAATCTTTTATTGCAGTGGTTCTAAACTGGGGTTGATTTTGACCCTTGGAGAAGATTGGGTAATGTCTAGAGATATTTTTGGATGTTTCAACTAGGAAGGTCCTACTGGCATCCAATGGGCAGAGGCCAGGGATGCTACTAAATATTCCATAATACACAGTACAGCCATTATCACAAAGAACAAAGAGATGTCAATACTTACCAAGGTTGAAAAACCTTATTCAGACACAAATATTTGTAAACAAATCACAATATTTTTTTTCTTTTTCTAAAAATTGTTTATTTTTTAAAATTTATATTATACCCAGTGCTCATCCGAACAAGCATCCTCCTTAATGCTCTTGCCCATTTCACTCATACCCCCACCCACAGCCCCTCCAGGAACTCTGTTTGTTCTCTATATGTAAGAGTCTCTTATGTTTTGTCCTCCTCCTTGTTTTTATATTATTTTTGCTCCCCTTCCCTTATGTTCATCTGTTTTGTATATTAAATTCCACATATGAGTTAAGTTGTATGATATTTGTCTTTATCTGAGTGACTAATTTCGCTTAGCATAATCCATCCACGTTGTTGCAAATGGCAAGATTTCATTCTTTTTGATTGCCAGGTAATATTCCATTGTATATATATACCATACCTTTTTTATCCATTCATCAGTTGAAGGACATTTGGGCTCTTTCCGTAATTTGGCTATTGTCAGTAGTGCTGCTATAAACATTGGGGTGCATGTGCCCCTTTCAAACAGCACACCTGTATCCTTGGAATAAATACCTAGTAGTGCAATTGCTGAGTCGTAGGGTAGTTTCACTTTTAATTTTTTGAGGAACCGCCATACTGTTTTCCAGAGTGACTGCACCAGTTTGCATTTCCACCAGCAGCACAAAAGGGTTCCTCATTCTCCGCATCCTCGCCAATGTCTGTTGTTGCCTGATTTGTTAATTTTAGCCATTATGACAGGTGTGAGGTTATATCTCATTGTGGTTTTGATTTGTATTTCCCTGATGATGATTGATGTTTAGCATTTTTTCATCTGTTAGCCACAATCACAGTAGTTTTCATAAGGACATTTTGACCAAATTATAGGCACTGGGGGCAGCTGCTTTTTAGGTGGTCTTAAGGTGGAACTATGGTAGGATGTGGGAAAATAAGAAGTTGGGGAAATCTGGTCATTTTAAACTAATGGAATTCTTTTATTAATTTTTACAGTGTCATGGTTAAGACAGCAGGCTTTGAAATCATTAAGCCTAGGTCTGATCTCTGATTTACTTAAAAGATAAAGATGTATGATAGAGATCTCTATGGTAGAGATGTAGTTGGTTAATTTCCCTAGGTTTCATTTTCCTTGTCTATAAAATGGAGATGATAATGTTACCTACCTCCTAAGATTGTGAAGATAAAACAAGTTAATGTACATAAAGCACTTAACACATTGTTCTGTATATGCTAAGTTCTTGATGAAAATCATGAGGAGAATAATAATGTCACCATTTACTGTGTTTCTTATTTACACATAAGTGTTTTATCTGTATAAATTCTTTCCATCCATACAACAAATAAGGGAATTACTATTACTGTTCTCATTTCTCAGATAAGAAAACTAAGGTAGGGGTGCCTGGGTGGCTCAGTCCTTTGAGTGTCCAACTCTTGATTTTGACTCAGGTCATAATCCCAAGATTGTGGGATCGAGCCCCATGTTGGGCTTCGCACTGACTGTGGAGCCTACTTAAGATTCTCTCTGTCTCTCTCTCTCTTTCTCCCTCTGCCCCTCTCCCCTTTCTCTTTCTCTTTTTCTCTCTCTCTCTCTAAAAAAAGTAAAGAAAAAAAATTAAAGCAAATAAGATTGACTGATTTTTTTCAAAGATTATGTTAAGATTCAAATCTAGGGAGTTTAGCTGAAGAACCCATGCTCTTAACTACTAGAGAAGCTGTTTATCTAATATATTGTTAATACATTTTAGTCATCATTAGTACTATTTTATTAGACTGTTTTGCGGGTTGGTTTAAACATCTTTACTTGTATAAAAATTTTTATATATTTCTAATAATCTTTCCATGTTTATCAGTATCAACAAAAATCTGGAAAATAGGAGGAATACCTTTAAAAAACTGTATATTTTTATGTTATAAATGATATTTTCAAATTTAGCTTAAAATGTACTGTATTATGTGCTTTTCCTACATCCATCAAGAGTTCTTTCAGAAAACTGATTTGAAACTTCAGAAATGTGATCTCTTGTTATTTTAGACTATTTTTAAGTGAGTAAAGTGTCCTTCCATGTTTGCAGGTAATAGAATTATAAATATATTTCTTTGATCAGAATAAGTTACATTGGAATAAAGGGTAGCCTTATTCATTGATTCATGCAGCACTTACTGAACACCTGCTCCATGCACTAGGTCGGCAGTGTATAGTTAGCTAAGGAAGCACACAATGATAATGATGGTACGGTGGGATTGCCAGTGGTAGACATCTGTACAAGGGAAGGGTGTCCAAGCTGGAAAAGGGTATTTAAGAGAGATGACGTCCCCCCCCAAATTAGTCTTGAGGAATATGTAAGCAATTACTTTAAATATACTTTGAGTTATTCCAGTTTACTCCACTCCTAAACCTTCATTTGGCAAGCAGTTCTCCTTGGCAGGTTTCTTCTTTTCCTGAAGAAATTCTGTACCATTGTTGTCATCGATGAGCATCAAGGTGGTAGATCTGTCATATTCAAGTTCATAATGGGGGTGCCTGGGTGGCTCAGTCAGTTGAGTGTCTGACTTCAGCTCAGGTCATGATCTCACAGTTTGTGGGGTCGGGCCCCACATCCAGGCTCTGTTCTGACAACTCAGAGCTTGGAGCCTGCTTCACATTCTGTGTCTCCCTCTCTGTCTACTCCTCCCCCACTCATGCTCTGTCTCTGTCTCTCAAAAATAAATAAACGTTAAAAAAAATTAAGTTCATACTGGAAAGCTATAAGGAATAAAAATGGTAGGTGTATACACACAGGCAATAAAATTGATTTTGCATAATTAGTATGTTAAAAAAGTGACATAAAATTAAATTTCTACCAATTAAACATTTAAATCCACAGAAATGTTAACATTTAGTAACTGTGCCATGTGCAGTGAATTTATGTATACCCTAATAATGAATATAGACTTGATTCCTACCTTCAAAGAGGTTAAGTATGGAAACAGAAACAGGATATATATTTGTAAAATATTTACATAATTTCAGATGGCTTATGCTCTTTCCTTAGTATGTAATACAGCACCTAAAATGTGGTATGTTCTCAAACATTACTGAATGAATGAATACATGAGTGAGTGTGCTATGAGGAATCGGAGAGATGACGGACTGTTATGGGCTGGAGCACTAAAGGAAGATCTTAAACTGGGTCTTGAGAAGGACTTGAGTCTGAATAGATGAAGAATGAACTTAAAAATGCCCTTGGTGTGGTGCTTGGGTGGCTCAGTCAGTAAAGTGTCTGACTCGAGTTCAGCTCAGGTCATGGTCTTGTGGTTCGTGAGTTCAAGCCCTTCATTGAGCTCTGTGTTGACAGTGCAGAGCCTGCTTGGGATTCTCTCTCTCTCTCTCTCTCTCTCTCTCTCTTCCTCTCTGCCCCTCCTCCACTCTTGCTCGTTCACTCTCTCTCTGTCAAAATAAATAAGCTTTTTTTTTTTTTTTTTTTTTTTTTTTACTTGTGCCCTTGATGTAATTAAAAGACAATGAGCGGATTGGCTTAGGTAAAATAGTGCTTTAAGCCATGGTAAGATAAAACCTGAAAATTTGGATAGTGTCAGGTTGTCAGTAAACTCTTCTGTTAGACATAAGTTTAAAGGAAGGAGCATATTTCTTGCACAGGGTCTGACACATAGGAAGGTTTAATAAATATTTCCTCGTACCTGACAGATTGGGTGACTGACTAGTGGAAAACTTCAAAAGCTAGCTCCAAGAAGTTTCTCTTCAGGCAATGATAAAATTGATGTTTTAGGAAAATTGATCTATAATTGGAGTATAAGATGTCAGATATAAAGAAGGAAAATAAAATATGGTTAGGAAGTTCTTGTAGATGATAGAAGACTGAGAGAGAAATGGACAAGTGGGTCTGGCTGGGAATAGAAAGGAATGATAGTTTTAAGAGTTACTGTGTGTATAAACACAATTTCTTTGTCCATTCATCAGTTGATGGACATTTAGGCTCTTTCCACAATTTGGCTATTGTTGAAAGTGCTGCTATAAACGTTGGGGTACAAGTGCCCCTAGGCATCAGCACTCCTGTACCCCTTGGGTAAATTCCTAGCAGTGCTATTGCTGGGTTGTAGGGTAGATCTATTTTTACTTTTTTGAGGAACCTCCACACTGTTTTCCAGAGGGGCTGCACCAGTTTGCATTCCCACCAACAGTGCAAGAGGGTTCCTGTTTCTCCACATCCTCTCCAGCATCTATAGTCTCCTGATTTGTTCATTTTAGCCACTCTGACTGGCATGAGGTGATATCTCAGTGTGGTTTTGATTTGTATTTCCCTGATGAGGAGTGACATTGAGCATCTTTTCATGTGCCTGTATATATACAATGGAATACTACTTGGGATGAGAAAAAATGAAATATGGCCTTTTGTAGCAAAGTGGATGGAACTGGAGAGTATTATGCTAAGTGAAATAAGTCATACAGAGAAAGACAGATACCATATGTTTTCACTCTTATGTGGATCTTGAGAAACTTAACAGAAGACCATGGAGGAGGGGGAGGGGGAAAAAGTTAGAGAGGGAGGGAGGCAAACCATAAGAGACTCTTAAAAATTGAGAATAAACTGAGGGTTGTTGGGGGGTGGGAGGGAGGGGAAAGTGGGTGATGGGCATTGAGGAGGGCACCTGTTGGGATGAGTACTGGGTGTTGTATGGAAACCAATTTGACAATAAATTTCATATTAAAAAAAAAAAGTTACCATGAAGAAAGATAGCCAGGAGTTAGGTTTCTCTTCTTTGACTCCGTCTCAGGTCAGATTCCCTCAAAGCAGAGCCTGAGACGGAGATTTCTGTACAAGGGACTTAGTGAAGGAATACTCTCAGGTGAACCCTATAAAAGAGTGAGGGAAGCAACTAGAGTAGAGAAAGAAGTTCAGCCATGCCCTGTGTTCAGCTGAAGGCTAGCCTCAATCTGGAGTGGGAAGCACAGCACAGAGTTGCCACTCCTTAAGGCAAGGGGACTGGCCATTATGTCCCCTAGTCAGTCATTCATTGGCTGTAGGCTGTACCTGTGGGTAGGAGATAAGAGACCACCACATCACAGGCATTTCCTGGCTAGGTGGCTGGTTCCTTTCAGCCAAGGGCAGTTCTTAGGAGAAGGTTGCAGTTGTGAGGTGTTAGAGGCCGTGACTCACAGCAGCTGGAGTTTGGGCGCACTAGCCCGGTAAAAGGAATTTGGTTGGGGGGACTACCAGTGTCATCTACTCTCTGCTATAGTCTGTTTTTCATAGGTGCCCTGCCAAGAATCTTCCAATAGCTTCCCTTTACATCCAGAATAAAATGCTCTTCCCCCAGACTTTCATGACTAACTTCTCATTGTTCAAACCTCACTACTCGGCAGTCACCTCTTCAGAGAGACCTTGCACTGTCTGTCTTTCCCCCAAGAGACTGTAATCTGCACAAGTTATTCTGTCCTGTTCCCAGCTCTCATCCTGGTGCATTGATAAATGGGCACCCAATAAACGTAAATATCATTGAATGACTAAGCAATTGGTTGGAGAGAAACGATTGGGAGGTAAAGGTTTAAGATCTTTCTGAGATAATGGACAACTGTGAAAGAAGTGGAAACACTGACAGGAATAAGAGATGTGAAAGTATGTCCAGCTTGTGGAAAGTTGTGAAATTTTGTTTAAGATAACAGAAGAAAATGTATGGTAGAGTCAAATAGTGTAGTGATTAGGAGTACAGTTTCTAGAACTGAGTTCATATCCTGCTGCCACCACCTGCCAGCTGCAAGATCTTGCTCAAGTTACTTAACTTCTCTGTGCCTCAGTTTCCTCACCTGTAAATGAGGATAATTATATTTTCTACCTCATAAACTTGTTGAGAGGACATCATGAGCTAGTGTTTATAAATCATATAAAACAGGGTCTGGATAACAGTCAGCCTGGTTTGAGTGGAATTTAAGGAGCGTACAAGGAGGAGAGAAGCCAGGCTGGGACTCGGGTGAGATGAGTGATGCACCTGCGTGACAAAATTTAAGGAGGCATTTACTGAGGGTTGTACACTTGCACAACTGAGCATGCTTCTTTCAGTTTTGCATTCTTGGCCCTTCACTTGTCTCACCCTCATCCTGACCCTGGTCTTGGTCATCAAAGGGGAAAATACTTTATTGGTAAGATTTTTAATTTTTTTTAATTTAATTTATTTTTTAAATTTACATCCAAGTTAGTTAGCATATAGTGCAACAATGGTTTCAGGAGTAGATTCCTTAATGCCCCTTACCCATTTAGCCCATCCCCACTCCCACAATGTTATGCAACCACCGTTTCTATCTAGTTTTAAAACATTTCCATCATTCCAAGATAAAACTTCTAAATTTTATTTTAATGTTTTATTTATTTTTGAGAGAGAGAGAGAGAGAGGCAGCGTACAAGTGGGGCAGGGGCAGAGAGAGAGGGAGACACAGAATCTGAAGCAGGCTTCTGACTCTGAGCTGTCAGCAAAGAGCCCCACGTGGGGCTTGAACTCGTGAACCATGAGATCATGACCTGAGCTGAAAGTCAGAAGCTTAACCAAATGAGCCACCTAGGTGCCCCATAAAACTTCTTACCTATTAAATTTTTCTCCATTCCCCCCTCCTCCCACCCCTGCAATTATTAGGCTGCATTTTGTTTCTATGGATTTACCTGTTCTAGATATTTCATATGATAGAATTACATAGTATGTTGCCTTTTATGTCTAGCTTCTTTCACTTATAATGTTTTGAGGTTCATCCACATTGTAGCGAATATTAGTACTCCCTTCCTTTAGTTGCTGAATAATATTCCACTGTATGTATATACTACATTTTATTTATCCATTCATCCATTGGTAGATATTTGGTTTACACCTTTTGGCTATTGTGAATAGTGTTGCTATGAACATGCATGTATATGTATTTATTTGAGTACCTGTTTTCAGTTCTTTGGGGCATATATGAACTCCTTAATGTCTAGCTTATTTTTCTAATTCTAATTCCTATCAATTTCAGATTATAATAATTTCTGTAAAATTATTTTTCCTCTTCTTAAAGGCTTACTCATATCTATAATCTTAGTTTATTCTGAAAGTTTTGCTCACATTTCTACCCACTGTATGTGTATACATATATATATATATATATATATAATATATACACACATATATGTGTGTGTGCACGCGCGCACGCGCTCGCACGTATATGTGTATGAGAGAAAAAGAGAAACACAGTATTTTGTTGTTTTTTTAACATTTAATGTAAACATTCTGGGACTTGAAGTTCCCAGAACCAGTGGCTTGTGTTTCATATCAATACTTGCAGATTTTATGTAAAGCATCATTTCTAGGTCAACGAGGCCATGGTTCTTTCAAGGTAAGTGCTAACAGACAAGAGTTGTTTAGAAATTTGGGCAAACAAATCCAACTATTTTCAATTGTATTCAAATACAATTTTATTTCTCTCATTAGGACAAATAAAGAACAGATGAGGGAGGGATCATTGTAATTATAAAATCACATACATTTAATAACTTATATGAAAAGAAAATATCTAAAATAAATTGAATGCAACAAATAAAAAATAACACAGGTATAAATTATTTATTTATGAAATGAAACCATTTGCAAAGGAGGCATGCTGAGAGCAACTTATCCTCACATTCTCAGAGTCATGCATAATTATTTAGTTGCACTCCCATTAATATGAGTGGGAGTTTTGAAACTTAAATTTCTAAACACATCTTTGAAAAGGAATAGGTCAAAGTAAACAGTTAATGCAGAGCTGGTTTTCATTATTAGTGAAATATTTTTAATCTCTCACCAATGATGTCCCAGAAGTCACCTTCTTTCTAGTCACAGGAGAAGAATTATGTATAAGGTTACTATTTGGAGGTCATCATCTTTAAAAATCACATGGATAATAAATCATATTAAGGAGAAAATAAAGCATTTCCCAACCCTAAAGAACACAGAATTTCAGGACCCATATTGCTTTATGGTAAGCAAAGGACCTTGGAACTTTCAGTGGACCCTTTCAGCCCAAAGCCTCTGATCAGTGATAGAGGCATGCTAAGGTGAATTTTAATTAGGACTAAATTGTGGTATTACTCTTTCATACCCTGAACATCTGTTCCCTTCAGAAATGATGATTTATGCAGGCTATCAGAGCAGACAGCTTGCTACAGCTTATGTCACGGTTAGTGGGAAGCTGGTGGTAGCATTTCAGAAAACCAGTGTCTAAATGGAGACTGGCCAGTGTATATGATATAGGTAAGAGGGGGAGGGGAAACATGGTGTGTCCATTTCTAGTTTTGAAGCCAAATACTGACTTGACTTAAAAAAAATTCTCTTCTAGACCATCTGTTGTTAATGAAGAAAGTAACTTGGACAATGAATGGCCTGATGTTTCCTACTGATGTCAAAAGACAGAAAACCAAGCCTGTTCTTTCTGTTAGAATGAAGAAACTCACTGAGAAGACCTCAATCCGAATTCTGTTCTTTAAGAATGGCCTGGGGCAAGATGGGCATGAGATCACAGTGGGAAAGGAAACAGTGAAAAAGGTAATTTTGTATTAAATATTAAAGTATAAATTAAATTTCAAAGTTTTCATGGCTTTTGAAATGTGTTGGTGTTTTCTTTTAAATATCAATATCAACTAATAAACTGAAATATTAAGAAGGTATTAATAGAATGCAAAAATTTAGCTGCTTAGAAGCATGCTTATTTTACTAACGTAAATTACCTTAGTAAAGCAACAAGATTTCTTTGGCTAACCTATACTTGGGCATTTATCTAGGTAAAAGTTATGTTTACACTTAGGGAAACACTCTAGTTGGTTACAATATTTTGTAGAATATTTAGATTGAAGCCAATCTAATGTAGCTTCAAATCTCAAATCTATTCCTTTTTGCTTAAAATAAGACCTAGAAGTACCCCCAGCTTCTTGAATGAGTAAGTAAAGTCCAATATAACTAAAATTCCATTTAAAAGTATCCATATGCATTTTTAAGCAAATCTAGGTGGGTCTAAGAAAAATCATGTAACAGTCCAGCAAACCTTCAGAAACAACTTTTGTCATATAAATGCATGTTTTTAAAAGGGTGCTTATATTTCCCAGATCATCTTTGATCTGACAAAACTATGGAAGAACTAATGGGAGTTTGAAGAAAAAAATTTTTTTTTACAGATAAGGATTTTTCAACCAATCTAAAGCATCCTTATAATAACAACTAAAATTTATTAAATATGTATTAGAGAGCTGGTGAAACATAACCAAACTGTCTAGGTTTTAATCCTGGCTCTGTCACTGAATCAATGACTTTGGACACCTTACCTTCTCTGAGCCTCAATTTCTTTATTTAAAAAATGGAGATAATAATAGCACCTACTTCAGAGAAGTGATATAAAGATTCAATATGATATTATGCATGGAGTGCAATGGCCCATACCCAGAAATTTCTCAATAAATATATGTTATTCTTATCTTTAGGACTCATATATATATATACATCTAATTATTTCTCTTACTAAAGGGAGACATTTATTATGAAATCAAGATAGGTATAAATCATTTTGTTATACCTGAGTATTTTCAAAATGACGCTTGCTTGAAGTAGGTGAACAGTTGACTAGATATTGGAAATTGTTCTTATTGAGATATCTATTTCATCATCTTCTTATTTTACAACCACAATCCTGAGGATCTAGGAAACCAGGTTTTATTTCCTTCTTATCTTCAGATTTGGATTATGAGTTAAACAAGGGATATTACACACCAGAACAAATTGCTAAGGCAACTTGTACCGTCTTCCCTGGAGATTTTGAAAACTAGGGAAGATGGACATATCTCTGGGATTGTTAAAATGCAGTCATTCTTGGGGATAGAAGCTAGATTAGACAGCTTCTTGAGTTCACTTCAGTTCAATCTTTGTAATTCTACACCTTGGTGGTAAAATGGGGGTAATAGTCACTCTTAAAGATTACATGTTCTTAGATGAAAGGTGAGTATAAATAAAAGTGTCACTGCTATTTTGCTTTTTGACTCTAGAGAGAAATTTATTTAAAACTGGATGATCAAGCAATTCTTTAGCTTATTTTTTAACTTTATTTAGTTTAAATTTTATAAATTGTAAGGAATTTTCACAATTTATAAAACTCAGGAAATGATTCAGTAATAAGTGTGTTTGTAAATATTTGATTAAATATCACTTTTAATATAGCATAAGGAATATAGTCAATAATAATGTAATAACTTTGTGTGGTAACAGATGGAGACGACATTTATCATGGTGAGTACTACATAATGTATAGAACTGTCAAATCACCTGAAACTAATATAAACATTTTATGTCAACTATACTTCAAATAAAAAATACTAAATAAATAAATACTATTGATAAGAACAAGGTAAAGGATAGGGAGCAACAGAATCCCAGCCTTGAATATCAATAGAATTTTTTGGAGGGGAAAAATAAGACTAGCTAATTATTTTGTAAATAAAATTTAAATTTTGAAAGTTATATTGATAATCACAAGATAATGCCATACCAAGTCAATAACAGGAATAAAAATGTGACATGGTCATAGGTGAAACCCAAATTATTTTCTCTTTTATGATAAAATATTAGGAATGTCAGGGATTAGTAGCTATTTTTAGATTATTAAAAAGTAATAAAACACTAGAATAGGGTCCAAAAGACTCTATATGGTGAAGGCTGTTACGGTGGGATAAAGAGAAAATTACTGAAGATGGTAGTAAAGTAAGATAGTTAAGTCATAAAAGTCTTCTCTGAGCTCAGAATGGAACCATGGGAAAATGACTGTACTTAAATCTTAAGTGCAAAATCAGAAGGAAATCCACTTATGTATTTTAGGGGTTAAGTAATTAAGAAGTTTGAAATGAGGGCCAAAGTGATATACTTCTTCACTAAACTCTGGGATATTTGAGCTATGGCCCATCTCTTTGAAACTTGAATCAGACGATTTTAGAATTACTTGGTATGGTTTAATAATCACACAGAACTTGCTACTATGAGGTATAGGTTAAATATATGTATCCAGGGTTTGAAAAAGGTATTAAGAAAAACTTGTGGGCACAAAATGCAAAGTTAATGGAAAATGAAAAATATCTGTTCCAGATACATAACTTTTTTTTTTTGCCAAATTAGTACTCTTTTATTTAATTGATTTTTTAAATTTTTATTTAATTTATTTTTTTAATTTACATCCAAGTTAGTCAGCATATAATGCAACAATGATTTCAGGAGTAGATTCCTTAATGCCCCTTACCCATTTAGCCCATCCCCCTTCCCACAACGCCTCCAGTAACCCTCTGTTTGTTCTCCATACTTAAGAGTCTCTTATCTTTTGTCCCCCTTCCTGTTTTTATATTATTTTTGCTTCCCTTCCCTTATGTTCATCTGTTTTGTATCTTAAAGTCCCATATGAGTGAAATCATATGATATTTGTCTTTCTCTGACTGACTAGTTTCACTTAGCATAGTACTGTCTAGTTCTATCCACGTAGTTGCGAATGGCAAAATTTCATTCTTTTTGATTGCCAAGTAATACTCCATTGTATGTATGTGTGTGTGTGTGTGTGTGTGTGTGTGTATATATATATATATATATATATATATATATATATATATATATATACCACATCTTCTTTATCCATTCATCTATTGGTAGAAGTTTGGGCTCTTTCCATAGTTTGGCTATTGTTGATAATGCTGCTATAAACATTGGGGTGCATGTGCCCCTTTCAAACAGCACACCTGTATCCCTTGGATAAATACCTAGTAGTGCAATTGCTGGTCATAGGGTAGTTCTATTTTTAATTTTTTGAGGAACCTCCATACTGTTTTACAGAGTGACTGCACCAGTTTGCATTCCCACCAGCAGTGCAAAAGTGTTCCTCTTTCTCCACATCCTCACCAATATCTGTTGTTGCCTGAGTTGTTCATGTTAGCCATTCTGACAGGTATGAGGTGGTATCTCATTGTGGTTTTGATTTGTATTTCCCTGTGATGAGTGATGTTGAGCCTTTTTTCATGTGTCGGTTGGCCATCTGGATGTCTTCTTTGGAGAAGTGTCTATTCATGTCTTTTGCCCATTTCTTCACTGGATTATTTGATTTTTGGGTGTTAAGTTTGATAAGTTCTTTATAGATTTTGGATACTAACCCTTTATCTGATATGTCGTTTGCAAATATCTTCTCCCATTCCATCAGTTGCCTTTTGGTTTTGCTGATTGTTTCCTTCATTGTGCAGAAGCTTTTTATTTTGATGAGGTCCCAATAGTTCATTTTTGCTTTTGTTTCCCTTGCCTCTGGAGAGGTGTTGAGTAAGAAGTTGCTGTGGCCAAGATCAAAGAGGTTTTTGCCTTCTTTCTCCTTGAGGATTTTGATGGCTTCCTGTCTTACATTTAGCTCTTTCATCCATTTTGAGTTTATTTTTGTGTATGGTGCAAGAAAGTAGCCCAGGTTTATTCTTCTGCATGTCGCTGTCCAGTTTTCCCAGCACCACTTGCTGAAGAGACTGTCTTTATTCCATTGGATATTCTTTCCTCCTTTGTCAAAGATTAGTTGGCCATACATTTCTGGGTCCATTTCTGGGTTCTGTATTCTGTTCCATTGATCTGAGTGTCTGTTTTTTTGCCAGTTCCATATCGTCTTGATGATTATAGCTTTGTAATACAGCTTGAAGTCCGCAGATACGTAACTTTTTAAAGTTAACATTGTGGTGGATAAGTTTTATTTTCCCTCAGTTATCTCTTAGATTCATTGTCAGAGAAGTGGTATTAACTGTGTCAATTATTTTATTATCTAGGGTATCATCTCCTTTGAGAAATCTTTATAGATTTCAAATTTCTTTATATTTTTTATTCCCAGCTAATAGTTTTTTATTTGTTTTTTTGCTTGGTTTTCTATGTACTGTCATAAACGGTATGAGATTGCAATGGTGGAGAAGACAGTGAAAAAGATAATGAGTGAATGAAAGAATGAAAAAGTGTCCTAATCCCTCGGTCAGTCCAGTTTGAATTGATTGTTCTCTATAACCTATACCCTGGGATCTTTCTTCACCTTCAACCTGGGCATTATCTTTCCACCTCTCCTCTTTTGGATCCCTCTTAACTACTTTTGCATCTTTCTCTACCTTCATTTAGTTTATTATATACATATTCCAGATGGAGACATCAGATACTTATGGCAGACACAGGGCCTGCAGTGTTTATCAAAGTGTGCTACACAGAACACCTGCATCCGAATTATCTAGACTATGTGTTAAAAATTCAAACTGGTGTCCCCCATTCCAAGCCTATTAAATTCAGAATCTCTTGAGTGTGGGGTCTGGGAATCTGAATTTCAACAAATATCTCCAAATGATTCCTAACCCCACTAAGTTTGAGAACTCCTGTTCTAGTATTCTAAAACTTCAAACTTACCAATTAATGGAAATCTTAATAGATTCTCTGTTTGTTTTCCTATACTTCTCATGTGGTTTAAGAGAAGGAAAATAAGTTGTATGACAGAGAAAACAGGTTATGTGAAATTAGATCACTGGTTCCTGGATTAGAACTAGTGCAGGGAGTTAAGAAATCAGGAAGAGGAAAAATTCTGCAAGTTAGCAGGAAGGGAGTAGTGGGTGTGGCAACTCTGACTTAGAAAAAATTAGCATGCCCTTAACATTTGTATGTAAACATAATTCATTTTTGTGATTTTTCCTTGTTAGTACCAAAAAACAACATAAATATTGAGAGAATATTTCATATATGACTATCAAGGTATAAATAAATAATGGACTTTATCAGATGCCCTTAAATCAGGAAAATCCAGACTTTTATGATGCTTACATGTGTTAATTGGAAAAATAACTCAGTAAGCCTAAACAAACAAACAAACAAGATAAGACTTTAAGAAAATGTTCCAGTTTAATGAACTTAATTGTATGATTTAATTGAAAAAAAATACAACATAATAGCATTATTATGGAATGTTCACACACAAATTAGTAACAGAGCAGAGATTTTTCCAATAGTGTGAGTAAAGGAATTTAGAGAACATTTTAAGAGACTTGTAAGGGAGCACCTGGAGTAACAAAATTTGATTGAGGATGCTTACCATGGATTCCGACAGGGGAAGTCATGCATAATTAGTATATTGGAAATTCTTTAAAGAGCTTTTTATGATGGATGAGGAAAAGCCCGTTGATACTATTATTGTTTTAAAACTTAGTCTTGGGGCGCCTGGGTGGCGCAGTCGGTTAAGCGTCCGACTTCAGCCAGGTCACGATCTCACGGTCCGTGAGTTCGAGCCCCGCGTCGGGCTCTGGGCTGATGGCTCAGAGCCTGGAGCCTGTTTCCGATTCTGTGTCTCCCTCTCTCTCTGCCCCTCCCCCGTTCATGCTCTCTCTCTGTCCCAAAAATAAATAAACGTTGAAAAAAAAAATTAAAAAAAAAACAAAAAACTTAGTCTAGTGTTCATACTGGGTATTAATACTAGATTTTAAAATATGAAACAGAGTTTTTAAAATATGGAATTTGGTGCTATAGTTCATTTTGGAGGTGTGGATAGCCAATTTTGTTCTATTTGTCGTCAGTTTTTTGGTTATACAATTGGATTATTTTAGAATATTATAAATAATTATTTTGTAGTGATAATCTTTTTTTCTTGAATAAAATCGTAAGTGGGGTGATGGGATGTGAATTTCCTCAGCTAAAATAAAAGCAAAACAGAATTTTCAGTTTACAGATTTACTTTACAGATGACACTTAAGGACAGATAATCCTTAACATTATGCTTTAACTCCCCTAAACAGTTAAGACATAAACATAGTATTAAATCTGAAAATATGGGGCACCTGGCCGGCTCAGTCAGAAGAGCATGTGACTTATGATCTTGGGGTTGTGAGTTTGAACCCCACATTGGGTGTAGAGCTTACTTCAATTAAAAAAAAACCTTTTTAAAAATCTGAAAAGGTAAAATTTATTTTTATTAATCTATTAAAATTACCTCATAGTTTTTATATGTACATTTTATATTTTAATACACTTTAATTGGCAAACATATCAGTAATGATTAAATCAGAGGATTTGTTAAATGAGTTTACATACAAAGATTTATTAGATTATCTTCTATACATATCTTCTCATTAAAGTACCTTTGGTGAACTTTATCTAATTTCTGGACATTAAGGTCACAGATTTTATGAAATAATCTAATTAAGCAACTCAGAAAACTGAGACTTAGAACAGTTGTCTGTCCTATCCAAAGTGGATCAGCTGGAATAGCTAGGACTGGAGCCCATTTTCTGAGTTCTAGAACAGTATTTTTTTCGTTATGGGGAAATGCCACAAATATTGTTTTTATTACATTTTAATTCCTGTGTGTCCTCACTTAAAGATGAGTTAACATAACCATGAAAATAACATGAAACATCTGTTTGTAATCATAACAGAATAACTAGTATCAGACTAGCCATCCCATTTTAAACAACTTGAATTGGACAAAATATATGAAACAATAATTTTTAGACATGAGATAATGAGGAGTCAAGATTGAGAGAAGAAAAGTTGAAGTGAGTCCTACAATTGACCCCATCTTTATACCTGGAGGTAGTTTTTGGACCTGTGGTATAGGGAAAGATAATCCAAGAAAACACAGTATTCTCCCCAAGCTGAGGAGAAAGACAAGAAAGTTGTAAGAGGTAGAAATATCAGGAATTTTCCCTGAAATGCCATAAATGAGGGAGCTATTTAGGTAAGAGTCCCTATGGGTCCCTTTGTGTCTTTGACTAGGTATTAAGTTGTTTATGTACGAAGTGAACTCTACAAGGTTTGGCATAAACAACTAACTAATGGGGATGTGAAAAGGAAATAACTATGGAAGTATGCACAGGGTGGGGATACAATTATGTTTTGATCTGTCAGAGGAGAGAGATTTTGTTGATCGTATGGAAAATTCACAAAGATCCCTGAAAAGGCAATCATTATCCAGGAGAAGAGTCAATCAATAGAAATAGACTCCCCAGAGTTAATAGTAAAGGACATCCCAAAAGCTAGTATAAATATGTCAAGGAATTAAAGAAAAATATGAATATAATATGAAGAGAAATGGAAACTAAAAATAGAATCAATGGAAGTTCTAGAATATCTTAAATGGAAAAAAAATCCATTGGATGGGTTTTACACCAGATTAGACATTCGAGAAGAAAATATCAGTGAACTTCATGACAGTGTAATGAAAACTGCAAACTAAGTCTACTATAGAGAAGGAAAAGGAAAAGACTGAAAAAAGGACAGTGTCAGTAATTTGTGGGTTAATATCAAGCAGTCTTATAGATATATAATTGGAGCCTTAGAAAGACTGGGGGGAAGGAGAATATATTTGAAGAAATAATGGCCAGAATTTTTTCTGAGTCCTGAAAAATGTCAAACACAGATCTAAGAAGCTCAATGAAAGCCCAGGAGATGCAAAGGAATTAGAATAGTCAAATTTAGAAGAATTATACTACTTGACTTTAGCATTTATTATAAAGCAATCAATATATAATGATTTTGGTGGGGCATCTGGGTGGCTCAGTCGATTGAGTGTCTGACTTTAGCTTAGGTCATGATCTTGCAGTGTATGAGTTCAAACCCCACATAGGGCTCTCTGCTGTCAAAGCAGAGCCTGCTTCAGATCTTCTGTCCCCATCTCATTTTCCCTCCCCCACTTTTGCTCTCTCAAAACTAAATAAACATTGAAAAACAAAGATATAATGCTTTTGGATACAGACAAGGATACACATAAAAAGCAAGGGAAGGAAACGGACCCACACATAGAGGCAAATTATTTTTGATAATTCATTGGGGAAAAGACCGTCTTTTTTTTTTTTGAAAAGACGTCTTTTTAACAAATATTGCTGAAAATTAGTTATCTGTGTTAAAAATTATCTTGATCCACACCTCATACTATCACAAAACTTAATTTAAATATGGATCAGAGATCTAATCATCAAAATTAAAACTAACAGTTCTAGGAGGAAATCCTTACAATTTGAGGGTAGGCAAAGACTTCTTAGATGGGACTAAAAGCATATGAACTAAAAAATAAAAAAAGATGAAATGTTCCTTATCCAAACAAACACACAAAAAAAGAAAACTTCTCTTCAAAAGACAACATTAATAAAATGAAAAGTCTAGCCAGAGACTGGGAGAAAATAATCAGAAAACACACACCTGACAAAACCAGAACAAAATTTGTATTCATAATATATCAAGATCTCTGACAACTCAATAGAAGACCAACAACACAATTAAAAAATACACTTTACTGAAAAAAAAAACATAGAAATCAACCATAAGAACATGAAAAGATGTTCAACAGTAGTCATCAAAGAAATACAAATTAAATGCAGAATTAGGTTCCACTATGCACACATTAGAATGGCTAAAATATTAAAAAGACTGGTAATAATACTAAGTGTTGGTGAGTATGTGGAGTAACTGAAAGTCTCACATAATAGCAAATGAGAATGTAAAATGATATAGCCACTTTGCAAGCCAGTTTGTCAATTTCTCATAAAGTTAAACATATACTTACCACACAATCTAGCAATCCCCTTTCTAGGTATTTACCTAGTAGAAATAATGTTTATCAATGCAAAGACTTCTGGTGAATGTTCAGTGTAGCTTTATTCATAAAAGCCCCAACTAGAAACTATGGAGAAGTCCATCAACAAATGATTGGACAGTCTTTTGCCTGTTGGCTGGGGCCTGACATACACCGCTTCAGGGAGGGGCTCCACTGCAGCCATGGGCTTGTTGCTTTTCTGGGCACCACTCCCCCCACCCCACTCTGCCTGCCTGACATGGTGTGCTATCGCACCAATTCCTCCCCGGCTCTTGTGCGCTGCTCTGAGCAGCATCACTCTTTAGATCAGAAAGCTGGTGGGCACTATGGAGAAGAAATAAAACAATAAAAAAATAGAGGAGGTGCTGGATGAGGGGGAAGAGAAATATGTGGTGGAAAAAGTTCTTGACTGTTGAATGACAAAGGGCAAAGTGGAGTATCTTCTAAAGTGGAAGGAGTTCTCAGATAACATGTGGGAGCCAGAAGAGAGCCTGGATTGCCCTGATCTCATTGCCAAGTTTCTACAGTCGCAGAAAACAGCACTTGAGACGGATAAACCAGAGGGAGGCAAGCTCAAAGCTGACTCTGATTCTGAAGATAAGGGAGAGGAGAGCAAACCAAAGAAAAAGAAGAGTCAGAAAAGCCACAGATTATTAGATCTACAGACTCGTGGAGAACTCATGTTCCTGATGAAATGGAAAAATGCTGCTGAGGCTGACCTAGTCCCTGCCAAGGAAGCCAATATCAAGTGCCCACCAGGTGGTCATATCCTTCAATGAGGAAAGGCTGATGTGGCATTCTTACCTCTCAGAGAACAATTACCAAAAAGATGACAAGAATTAACTCTTCTGAGTACTAGTGCTCCTGTCACGTCTGACTGTGGGTTTCAAGTTAGAAGGGAAGGAGTTATACTTGTCTTGGCACCAGAGTTGGCTTGAGAAGATGTCCTTTGTAGAGTCAGTAGTACCATTTCTGTGCCCTACAGCAGCCCAAGTGCTTTAAAGCCTTTCCATGCTGTGTAGTTTGCACACCCATCCCAGGAAGGGAAAGGGGGAGAAATGTTGCAAGGCAGCCCATTATGTACTTTTCTGAGAAAGGCAAAGGGCCTTCCATGAAGGACAAAACTTACAGAGTGGGTGTGTGGGAGAGCAAAAGATACTGTAGATCTCCAAAGTACATCTATCTCCACAATCCACAACCTTCTTCCCAATACTGTTAACTCTGCATTTTTACAGTGTAGCATGTGTGTAGTTTTTGGCTGTTACTAGTGTATTATTTGGGGCTGTTACTAGTGTATTATTTGGGGTTGGGAAGGAACAGAGATGGGTAGGATTTTTTTTGTTAAAATTTGAGATCTGACTGGGGAAATGGTAAAACAATGAAAAGAATAAACCAGCAGTGATTTGGTTCTGTGTCCAGAATATTTTATCTTTTCAAAAATGTCATTGGCAACCTAAATGAGGACTATGAGAAACTGTTTAAAAGCTGTGAATGCTGGAAATTTATAAGCCAAGGTATTCCCTTCTTGAGCTTAATGCTGTTCCCAACAAAGTACTAAACCAGTTAATAAATTACCAAAGCTTCCATCTGGGGAATGGAAATTGGTTGAGGAGGGAAAGTCTTATTGGAGCATATACATAGGCAGATCGTTCTGTCTTAGAGGTGCAAATTTTTGAAATTGATAAGAAACCCTTTCTTTTCCAATTATGAAATGTTAAACATCAGTTTGTCTATCCAAGCCACTGGCTGAAGAATTTCAGCCACTGGCCCAGGCTCCAAGGTTGGAAACTTCTTGGGCCTGTTATTTGAACTTTGACTTCTGAAATCAACAGGATTCAGTCACTGACAGTACAAGTTCATCAGATCACTTGAAGAATTGAATGATTTCAAAAGCCCTGGTCTCAGGAGAAGATTAAACTTTCATACTGCCCCTACAGCATCCCAAGTGCTTTAAAGCCTTTCCATGCTGTGTAGCTTGCACACCCATCCCAGGACGGGAAAGGGGGAGAAATGTTGCAAGGCAGCCTATTCTGTACTTTTCTGAGAAAGGCAAAGGGCCTTCCATGAAGGATAAAACTTGCAGAATGAGAGCAAAAGATATTGTAGATCTCCAAAGTACATCTGTCTCCACAATCCACAACCTTCTTCCCAATAGTGTTAACTCTGCATTTTTACAGTGTAACATGTACCAGTGTAGCATGTACAGCTTCACTTCGAAACACAAAACAAAACCAATTTTTTTATTCTAATAATTAATACCCAAAATGCTGTCTTCAATCATGAGATCCATCAGTTCTCCACATCGCCTAGACCTGCATCTAGAACTCCACTGTGAAATCTTGTTTTTAAACTTTATTTATTTTGAGAGAAGATGTGTGTGTGCATGCGCACAGAGGAGGGGCAGAGAGAGAGGGAGAGAGAATCTCAAGCAGGCCTCACATTGTCAGTGCAGAGCCCAACCCAGGGCTCAAACCCATGAACCCGAAGGTTATGACCTGAATGGAAATCGAGAGTCAGACGCCTAACTGACCAAGCCACCCAGCCGTCCCAAGAATTTCCATTGTAAAATCTTTTTAGGCATGTGTTAAATTTCTGTGAAAACTTTAATATAACTTCATACCACATTGTCAGTTTTTGTCTTAATAAAACTATAGAATTATAATTCTTTTTTTTTTTTTAACGTTTATTTATTTTTGAGACAGAGAGAGACAGAGCATGAACGGGGGAGGGTCAGAGAGAGGGAGACACAGAATCTGAAACAGGCTCCAGGCTCTGAGCTGTCAGCACAGAGCCCGATGCGGGGCTTGAACTCATGGACTGCGAGATCATGACCTGAGCCGAAGTCGGCGGCTTAACCGACTGAGCCACCCAGGCGCCCCTAGAATTATAATTCTTAAAAAAACAAATAAAAAATAAATGAGTGCGTGAAAAAATTGTGATATATCCATACCAAAGAATATTGTTCAGCAATAATAAGGAGCAAATATTGTGGTAAGTGAAAGAAGCCAGATACAAAATAATACTTGCTATATGATTTCATTTGTGTGAAAGTATAGAAAAAAAACCCTATTCTCTACTGACAGACAGGGATCAGTGGTTTCCTGGGACAAAGGGTACTGAATTGTGATTGGGAAAAATCATGAGGAATTTTGGAGACTAAAGGAAATATTCTATATTTTGATTGTAGTGGTGATTACACAGATATATTTTTTTCTACCTGCATTGAACTGTACACTTAAAATAGGTACAATTTATTTCATGTAAATTACACGTCAAAATAGTATATTTAAAAAACAAATAACAAGGGTGCCCGACTGGCTATGTATTATGCATCAAAATAGTAGATTTAGGGGCACCTGGGTGACTCAGGTCATGATCTCATGGTTCATGGGTTTGAGCCCCTGCATCGGGTTCTGTGCTGACAGTTCAGAGCCTGACGCCTGCTTCGTATTGTGTCTCTTTCTCTCTCTGCCCCTCCCCACCTGTGTTCTGTCTCTCTCTCTCAATTTTAAATGATAAGCTTTAAAAAAAAATAGTAGATTTAAAGAGCAAATAACAAGAGCCTGGCTGGCTCAGTCAGTGGACCAGGTGACTCTTGATCTCGGTGTTGTAAGTTTGAGCCCTATGTTGGGTGTAGAGATTATTTAAAAATAAAAAAAACATCTTTAGGGGCACCTGGGTGGTTCAGTTGGTTAAGCGTCCAACTTTGGCTCAGATGGTGATCTCACAGCTTATGAGTTCGAACCCCATGTGGGTCTCTGTCTCTCAAAAATAATAAACATTAAAAAATTTAATAAAAAATTTTTAAAAATCTTTAAAAATGATAGTAAATAAATAAAAAACAGGTAACGGTATGCTTAGCATTATAAACACTTTAAAGTAATCTGCACTATTTAATTATTTTAAGAAGAGATTAAGGACAGACTATCTAAAGAGTGTATATTAAAAGATCACTTGGAAAATCTCCTCTGGTTATCTATTTCTCATTCACATTTTAATAATAAAATGCCAGAACACCTACATTTCAAATTCACCAGAAATAATTGCTTTTACAAATCATAGTGATGTTCATTACTAGTAAGAGCAAATAGTTAGATTTGTCATGCATTCTATCACCCACTCTTATGAGAATAAGACAAATAACAAACCAGTAAATTTATTTCCAGAACTTATTCATAAAATTACCTTTAAGCTATTTAGTAAGATGGTTACAAATTCAGCCCAATCTTCTGGCATCTTCAGGTGGAAATAATGATCATATATTTTATTCTAAATCATTATAAAATGTTGGTCTTAGCAGAGAGTTATGCTAAGTACATTTTATTACATTTTAATTCTTTGAAAATTCACAATGTATTTGGCAGCCTTTCAGTTACCAAAAAAAAAAAAAAAGAATCTGTAAAAACAGATTCCCTTTCTCAAAATATTCATGATAAATTGTATTCTCTTCTACTGAACAAGTATAATTAATTGCCAAAGGCGAAATACTTTTAGTAATTCAATGAATTATATTCATAATTATCCATTATTTTCAGTTTTCAGCTTGCTAAATTTCTTTTAAAATTCTTCTCGGGGTTCTTAATTAAATGATTTGCTTTTTAGCTTTATATAGTGAGCCCTGTTGTAATCTGTTTGCTATACAAATACTGAGTTAGCTGAAACAATGTTCCTCATTTGAGGAACC
Source organism: Felis catus (assembly GCF_018350175.1). Taxonomy (NCBI): domain Eukaryota; kingdom Metazoa; phylum Chordata; class Mammalia; order Carnivora; family Felidae; genus Felis; species Felis catus. The sequence goes on along the minus strand of NC_058377.1, from coordinate 85,539,336 downwards.
TGGGCCAAAAAATTTTTTATCTATTATTTAGGCTGACTTTAGCTGCAAATAACAGAGAATCCTAATTTAAACAGACTAAAGCAAAAAACAAATCAAAAAATCAAGAGTTAGGGCAGTTTCAAGCATAGCATGATAGGATTCCAGTTAAATTATTTTTAATTTTCTGGATTTTATGCTCTTTCTGGATTTTCTGCCAGTGGCAGAAAAGGACTATCTCTTCCCTATGAATGATGAAGCCTTTCCCAGAAGTGCTTCCTTATTTCTCATTGGCAGAACTAGAATGGCAATACTCCTAAACTGACAGGAGACATGGGACTGCCATGATTGACCTAGATCGATCAAGATAAGTGTAGTCTTCTTTGAGTCCAAAGGGGTAAAAATGAACCTCTAAATAAAATCAGGACACTGAGGATGGGACAACTAACAGAATTTGTACAAATGTGAAGACATTTTCTTATTTATATCCTAAGGTCAGTATAAGGTTTGTGCTCTGGTAGTAAAAAGAAATGGAATTATTTGGAAATTTCCTTTTCTAGAATTACACATTCTTTAGTTATAGCATAATTTGTCAGAAATTTTATTTGCTAAATTTAACAGACTGTTAACAATATAAAATTCATGATGAAATGAGTGTAAATTAGACATAATGTGTATTAACTTCCATTAATTTGTTAATTCACAATATTTTTATGACTACTAATGAAGGCCAAGTACCTGGATCTAATGGTGAGTAAAACCAGCCATAGGTATGTTCTCATGAAGCTTTTATTTATTTTAATGTTTATTTATTTGGAGAAAAAGAGAGCACATGTGTGAGTGGGAAAGAGACTGAAAGAGAATCCCAAGCAGGCTCCACTCTCAGTGTGGAGCTGACCCAGGGCTCGATCTGATGACCATTAGATCATGACCTGAGCCAATATCAAGGGTCGGATGCTTAAACTGACTGAGCCACCCAGGTGCCTCCTCATATAGCTTGTAGTATAGTGGTGGCAAAAGCCATTTGTATAAAGGTCACATTATTACTTTATTTTTTATAAAGATTTTAGTTTTAAGTAATCTCTACATCCAATGTGGGGCTCAAACTTAAAATCGCAAGATCAAGAATTACATGGTCTACTGACTGAGCCAGCCAGGCACCCCTAAAAGCCTCATTACTGAATATGGAGTAGGTGGCATAAGGAAGTCATCTGAGAAGAGATAAGCAGAATTTATCTGGGTACATACAGAGGATATTGAGTATGGTAACCTTTTCAAGCAGAGAGCACAGTATATCAAAAGACTATTGTAGGGTGAGCAGGATGAATCCCATAAATTAAAAGTTTAACATATGACCTGTCCTTGCAGGAAAGGTTACAGATTTTTCCCTCAAAGAACAGTGAGAATTCATGTAAGTGGTTTTAGTTAGGAGCAGAAAAGAAGGTAACCAGATTTACATTTTTTAATAAATTACTTTGGTGTTGTGGAAAACAGATTGGGTGGGCCAGGTAGATGCAGGGCAACTATTAGCTAACTATATTGCTAGAGTCCTGGTGACAGGAAATAGATGGAAAATATCATCATAGATGGAAATAGATGGAAAATATCTATATTGTCAGGAAATAGATGGAAAATAAAACATTGGGGCATTGGTTAGATTGCCTGAAAAGCTAATTTCGAGTGAGGCAGGAAGAAGGCTAGGACTGATCTTGAAGAACTGCAGTGAATGAATAGAGGAGGATGAACCTATGAAGAAGAAGAAAAAGGAGGACAAAACTTAGTAGATTATCATATTTCAGAATTCAAAGGTAAAAAGAGTTGAGAGAAAGAGAAACAGTCAAACACTATTGAAAAATAAAAACAAATGACAATTAAGAAAATGTTCTTTGGATTTGTCAACATGGTAGTCATTGGTAATCCTTGTGAGAGTGATTTCAGTAAAATAACACAGACAGTCAGACTGTAGTGGCCTCAGAACGAGTGGGAAAAAGGAAATGGAAACAGAAGCTTGGGCAAATCTTTTAGAGACTTACCTGTGAAAGGAAGGAGTAGCTGGTGGGAGATGTGGGGGTAAGGGAAGATTTAACTTCTAAGATAGGAAAGCCTTGATCATGTTTAAGTACCAGTAGGAAAAATCTCATTGAGAAGGAATAGTTGAATACATATGAAAGAGAAGAAATGATAGGTAATATATACTGCTTTAAAAGTTGAGAGCAAACATAACTAAAAGCATAGGTGGAATATTGGTGTTAGATAGGAACAGGGACTCTTACAACTAGAGGGAAAAAGAGGGGATATGTGTAAAATAGGTAAGCTTTTAGTTTTATTTTTATTTATTTTTTAAAAAAAAATTTCTTTTTTTTATTTTTGAGACAGAGAGAACAGAGCATGAACGGGGGAGGGTCAGAGAGAGGGAGACACAGAATCTGAAACAGGCTCCAGGCTCTGAGCTGTCAGCACAGAGCCCGACGCAGGGCCCGAACCTGCAAACAGGGAGATCATGACACTTAACCGACTTAACCGACTGAGCCACCCAGGCGCCCCAAGCTTTTAGTTTTAGTAGCAAGAGGATAAGGCTTCAATTTTCTCTCTGATATAAGGTCAAAAGTAAAGAGGTAAGTAGGGGAGAAGAGGCCCGGTGGAGACAGCTGAGCAAAGATGGTTTGAAATGTTCATTATGGTAAGTATAAGAGAGAGTTGACCAAGCAAATGAAATAGAAGTGACTAGGCAGCATTGAGGGGCCATGGATTTTGGTGAGTGTGAAGAATACTAATGCCGATAAGATCATTTGTGTGATTTCTCCAGGAGCACCAAGATTCTTGGTATGTGCACCACAAGTAGATAGTAAGCATCAGCCAGGGTTAGGATTTTTATCCATGAATGAGGAAGAATGACTGGAGCGAAGGAAGATGGTCACTTGAAGGTCAGGCTGTTTTGTTTGTTCAGTAAATGAGTTGGGAAGAAATCTTGAAATAGCATTGTAAGTAACACCACTTCCCACCTTCCCATCCACTCCCACCACTTTGAGACTGTGATATGAGAGAGTAAAATCCCAGCAATTGAGAGGACTCTGAGAAAATTAATAACTCAGGGGGACAGCCTGGTTTCTTTTAAAAGAGCCTGAGGGCTGAGTTGATTTTGTTGCTGAGGGGAAGCATTTTCAGATTGCACAATGCAAAGACCCTCTTGCTGTAGTGTGAAAGCATCCATAAAATATGTAAATAAAGAGTGTGGCTGTTTTCCAAGACTTTATTTATGGACACTGAAATTTTAATTTTAATGTGACAAAATACTATTCTTCTTTTGATTTCTTTTAACATTTAAAATTGTACAGGGGCGCCTGGGTGGCTCCGTCAGTTGAGTTTCTGGCTCTTGATTTCGGCTCAGGTCATGGTCTCTCAGTTTGTGGGGTTGAGCCCTGCATTGGGGTCTGTGCTGGCAGTTGGGAGCCTGCTTGGGATTTTCTCTCTCTCCCTCTGCCCGCCGCCCCCCCACCCATATGTGCACAGTCTCTCTCTCTCTCTCTCTCTCTCTCTCTCTCTCTCTCTCTCAATAAATAAATAAATAAATAAACAAATAAATAAACATGTAAAAAATTTTAAATTTATACAAATTATTCTTAGCCCATAGGCCATACAGAAATAGGCCATGGCTTGAATTAGCCCATGGTGTACAGGCTGCTGACGCTTGCTGAAAAAGAGTTTGTGGGGAAGTAGAAATCAGGGCTTTTACTTCTGAATGTTTACACATAAAACATGTCTACATTGTTGATTTGACTCACTCAGCCAGGGGTAATGTTGAGCTCTCTCACCTGGACTGGGGTAGTAGTGAGCCAAACCCAGAGGCTGTAGACTGTGTAACCGCACCACCTCCATGGTGGCCATTCCAGAAGTTGCAAACTTGGCACCGGATATGCCCATGGGTGGAGGTAACTCCCAGAACTATAACCAGATTACACTAAAAAAATCTCTTCTCAGCTGTTTATTAAGAAGAATCTGGTTTTACAGCATGATGGTTTTAAATTTCAGTATCTGAAGTGTTCTCTACAACCTATGCTGTAAGAAATTAACAAAATGTGAATTTATAAAAATAATATTTTAACAAGCTTAACAGGTACAAGTGAATGGAAATGGTATTTTAATTAACCCTAATAGTACAGTAAGATGACACTGTTAAATATTTTCAGTTGTGAATTATAAGAATGACCTTACAAGTAGAGGCTTCATTTCAGGCTTTTTGACAGAAATTTATATTGATACTAATTCATACCACTGATAAGTTACTCTGAGAAAGTGATTACTGAAGGTTGGCATTGCTTAAACACTGCAAGGATCTTTTATACAGAAAATATGAGAGAATGACAGCGTTGCTGATGCGTTATTAATTACTAGTATCTGATTTTCTAATGCTGGTTTTTATACTCACTTAACTCTTAAAATTTGGCTTGCACAAACATTTTACTGATGTTTGGGCACAATGAAAAGAGGGATCTTTGAGTTAGGAAGCTGTGTAATTTGACTTGGCTGTTTTTTTAAAAACACAAAGACGGGGGGGCGCCTGGGTGGCGCAGTCGGTTAAGCGTCCGACTTCAGCCAGGTCACGATCTCGCGGTCCGCGAGTTCGAGCCCCGCGTCGGGCTCTGGGCTGATGGCTCAGAGCCTGGAGCCTGTTTCCGATTCTGTGTCTCCCTCTCTCTCTGCCCCTCCCCCGTTCATGCTCTGTCTCTCTCTGTCCCAAAAATAAATAAACGTTGAAAAAAAAATTAAAAAAAAAAAACACAAAGACGGCAATATTTGAAATAATTTTGAAAATCATTGAAATTTTAGTTGAAGTAAATGGGACTAGCTTTAAATAGTTCACATTTTACTTAGTTTAATTAGTAAATTATAACTTTGGACAAGGGTATTTAGACATTGAACCTTCACTAGTAAGTAACTGGGGAATATAATTTGTACCAAAGGGCTTCATTGAACTTTTAAATAATAGATTTGTAATATTAAGAAACCGAGAACCAAACATAAAGAATGGAAAGATCAAGAATATAGGGAGCCAAAGGAGGAGGCTCTATGGGACCAACTGTAGATTCTTAGTAGTATTCAGAGATGATTGGCTAAGGAAGAATGTGTACTGAATTATACCCTGTTAATATTTCTGTCAATGAGGGTGGTGGTGGTAAAAGAATAATCTTTGGGCACAAAGTCACATGGAATAAAGTGACCATTAGGAGAATTTTGCTAGAGACGAACTGTATTCATAAAGTGTTTTTAAAAACACAGGGGTGGATCCCATGCCAATGTCAGTCAGTATGTTCCACTCTCTTTTCTGTCTAAAGTTCACTTTCTTCTGATAACTTCTCTCTTCTATTCTGAATATTACTTTATAAGCATCTTTAGTAAAGGTTTCAATCCATGGATAGGAGTCCTAGGTGAACTTGTGTGTAGTAATCACTACAGAAATTGGCCCAAGAGAGTGGGAAGGAAAGCAGGAAGAGTAACATTTAGAGTCACCGGCATTATTACCTTATTTTATTGGGTGGCAAGGACCAGACCCAGCCACTGGGCTCTTCCAAATTAGATATTCCAAAGGAATATTTTGTCTGACTTATGAGGACATAGGGCATTGGTCAGGTATTGAATCCATGCACCGACACCCTCCAGGTGGGGAGATTGGTGGTCAATGAATTTGCTCCACATGACAGAGTTTATAGTCACCTGTGAAATACATTGCAAGTATGTTGTAATTATTTCACCTAGGTAAAGCACTGATATTGTAAATATTTCCTTCATAGATTACAGGGTTCAAGATTATTCCTGTAACATCATTCTTAATCATAAACAGATATTCCTTCTTGATTTTGAGAAAAAGATCAGTAATACAGTTTCTGAAGAATTGCCCCAAACTCTGGATTGCAGCTAGTACGGAAGAAAGACACACAATCCTGTGAATGCCCATGGCAGTATGTGGCTCATGAGAACATTATTGGTCATGTATAGAGGTAGTATAAAGACTGAGAACCTCTGATGTAATATGGCAAAGGCCAATTTGTCAAATTAAATTTGTCAATTAGATATTTGCCTTTTAAATGCAACACACATCACTTGATATGGCAACTAGATAAACCAAATCAGTCACAATGTTTGAAAGTTGTTCTCCAGACTGAAAGGAGAGTACCGCTTTGTCCCTATATACACATTAAGCTGTTTAAATATGTTTGTTGTCACAAAGAAATTGAGTTGATTGAGCTAAGACTAGGATTACAGGCCCCAATTTTAAAGTAAGTATAGTAATCCCTATCAGAATAACACCAGCATTCTTCACAGGACTACAGGGCAAACAGTCCTAAAATTTTTATGGCACCAGAAAAGACCCTGAGTAGCCAAAGCAATTCAGAAAAAGAAAACCAAAGCTGGAGGCATCACAATTCTGGACTTCAAGCTGTATTATAAAGCTGTAATCATCAAGACAGTTTGGTACTGGCACAAAAACAGACACATAGATCAGTGGTACAGAATAAAGAACCCAGAAATGGACCCACATATGTATAGCCAACTAATCTTTGACAAAGCAGGAAAGAATATCCAATGCAAAAAAGACAGTCTCTTTGGTAAAACTGGACAGCAACATACAGAAGAATGAGCCTGGACCACTTTCTTATACCATACACAAAAACAAACTCAACATGGATGAAAGACCTAAACGTAAGACAGGAAACCATCAATCCTAGAGGAGAAAGCAGGCAACAACCTCTTTGACCCTTCAGGTTTTTTTAGTATCCCCTGTATGAATCTTTATGTAGTTTGGATATTAGGCCATTATTCAGTACATCATTTACAGAGATCTTTTCCCATTCCGTAGGCTGCCTTTTTGTTTTGTTGATGGTTTCCTTCACTGTGCAAAAGCTTTTTAGTTTGATGTAGTCACAGTATTTTTGTTTGTTTTGCTTTTGTTTCCCTTGTCTGAGGAGACATATCTAGAAAAATTTTGCTAAGGTTGATGTCCAAGCGGTTACTGACAATGTTTTCTTTTAAGAGTTTTATGGCTGAAGAAACAAGAGTGCGGCGTGAACATGGGGAAGCAAAAGAAAGCAAGAAAGTATGCAACCATGAAGTGAATGCTTAGTCTCCGAAATCAGAGGCTTAAAGAGAAGGATAGATTGAAACCTAAAAAGAAAGAAAAGAAAGATCCCAGTGCACTCAGGGAAAGAGAAGTCCCCCGACATCCTTCCTGCTTATTCTTCCAATATAACACACAGCTGGGCCCACCTCACCACATCCTGGTTGATACCAACTTTATCAACTTTTCCATTAAAGCTAAACTTGACTTAGTACAATCAGTGATGGACTGTCTGTATGCCAAGTGTATCCCTTGTATAACTGACTGTGTAATGGCTGAAACTGAGAAATTGGGGTAAAAGTTGGCTCTAAGGATTGCCAAGGGTCCAAGATTTGAATGATTACCATGCACACACAAAGGAACCTATGCAGATGACTGCTTAGTACAGAGAGTAACTCAGCACAAATGTTACATTGTGGCCACCGTTGACTGGGACCTTAAATGAAGGATCCGGAAGATCCCTGGAGTTCCCATCATGTACATTTCTAACCATAGGTACAACATTGAGCAGATGCCAGATGATTATGGAGCCCCTTGGTTCTAATTCTAACACTCTAAAGATAGAGATCCTCTGCCTTCCTTTACCAACTTTTTCTGTTTCCAGTTCATGTAGCAATACGCTATAACATGAATTATTCTCCTTCTTACCCATTTGCTCTGTTATGAGCTGAGTATGGTTAAATATACTCACTTTTGATGTTGTTTTGAAATTGATATTTTGTATCATTTTGAATTTTGTTGCATCTTTTTATAAATCAGATGCTTGCACACATTAAAAAAAAGAGTTTTATGGATTCAAGTCTTACATTTAGGTCTTTGATCGATTTTGGGTTCATTTTTGTGTGCAGTATAAGAAAGTGGTCCTGTTTCATTCTTTTGCATGTAGCTATCCAGTTTCCCCAACACTATTTATTGAAAAGAATGTCTTCTCCCCATTGTATATTCTTGCCTCCTATGTCATAAATTGATCATATAAGTGCGGGATTATTTCTAGGTTCTCAATTCTGTTCATTGATCTATGTGTCTTCTTTGTTCTGTCAGTGCCATACTATTTTGGTTATTATAGCTTTGTGGTATATATAGTTTGAAATCTGGGTGCATGACACTTCCAGTTTTGTTCCTCCTTCTCAAGATTGCTGTGGCTACTCCAGGTCTTTTGTGGTTCCATACAAATTTTACAATTATTTGTTCTAGTTCTATGAAAAACACTATTAGTATTCTGAAAAGGATTGCCTTGAATCTATAGATTGCTTTGGGTAATATGGACATTTTAACAATATTAATTCTTCCAATCCATGAACATGGTATATCTTTCCATTTATTTGTATTGATTAAAACCAATATAAAAGTAATATCCTTCCTGGGCATGTGGGTGGCTCAATTGGTTAAGTGTCCAACTCTTGATTTCAGCTCAGATCATGATTTCACGGTTTATAAGATCAAGCCCCACATAGGCTCTGCACTGTCAGTACACAGCCTGCTTGGGATTCTCTCTCTCTCTCTCTCTCAAAAACAAATACATAATTTAAAAATAAAATGAAATAAAACTAACATCTTGACATTGTAAGTTAATGAAAAATATAGAAAATACCAAGAATGATATAAAAGTTTCCTGGGGCACCTGGGTGGCTTAGTTGGTTAAGCATACGACTCGTGATTTTGGCTCAGGTCATGATCTGAGGGTTCATGAGTTTGAACTCCACTTCGGGCTTTGCACTGACAGTGTGGAGCCTGCTTGGGATTCTCTCCCTTCCCTTTTCTCTTCCCCTCCCCTGCTCATGCTCTCTTTCTCTGTCTCTCTAAATAAATAAAACTTAAAAAACTAAAAAAAATAGATAAAACTTTCCTTCAGTTCTAGCGTTTATTAGTATGTAACCACTTTTTAAAATTTATTGCATCTCTTTTCTCTTTTTTATTAATATTTGTTTTTTATTTACTTTTATTTCATTTATTATTTTTTTAAGTAAGCTCTGAACCCATCATGGGGCTTGAACTCATAACCCTGAGATCAAGAGTCACCAGGTACCCCAGTTGGTGTGTTTTTAAAGTAAAATTATGATATAATAATTGTAACTGCTTTTTTTCTTATCATATTTTAGGAATATTTTCTAAATAATCAAATTTCATTTTATAATATAATTTGTATAGCCATTTAGTATATAAAGGACTGTCAATGTTTATTCAATTTAGCCAGAGCTTATTGTAATACATTATTTATAGTTTTTTTCTGCACTCTCTTGGTAGGTTTTAGATACTTGCACAATGAGAATGAACCTAAATTCACCAGCCAGATATCTTTATGATTTGTGTGGCAGAACAATTAAAGATATTTCAAAAGGTAAGTCACAAAGATTTTACAGGTTCTATTATCACATTTCAAAAGACATTGGCATAATTTATATATATAAACATATATGTATATAAATATATATGAATATATGTGAACATATATATATATATATATATATGAAAACAGATATAATAAAAGTTTAGTTTTAACATGGGAAATATTCCTATACAAAAGGAAATTATGGAATGGATTAAGTTTTGAAGAATTTTTATTTCAGCTTGTGTTGGTCCATTTGGGCAGTTATAACAAAAATATCATAGGCTGAATGGCTTAAACAACAAACATTTATTTCTTGTAATTATGAAGTCTGGGAAGACCAAGATCAAGGCCCTGGCAGATTCACTGTCTGTTGAGGGGCCCTTGACTGATTCATAGGCTGTTATCTTCTCATTGTGTCCTTATATGGTAGAAAGGGCAAGGGTACCTGGTGGGGTCTCTTGTATAAGGACACTAATTCCATTCATGAGGCCTCTACCCTTATGACCTAATTATCTCCAAACACCGTCACATTAGGTTTCAACATTTGAATTTTGGGGGGACACAAACATTCAACCTGTAGCACAGCTCAAGCTTAGATTTGAGAAAAATCATGAGTGTTTTAACCTTCATAAGCCATAATTTAATAAACAAAAGCAATTGATAAATTTTCATAACTTAACAGATACTTTCTATGGTATACAGCTTTCAAAGGAGAAAAATGAGAAATCATACTACTGTTGCTCAGATATAAAATTTTTAAATGTTTTGGTTAACTTCTAGAGGTTTTTCAAAAGTTATGAAATGTGTTCTAAAGCAATTTTATTGGGATACCTGGGTGGCTCAGTTGGTTAAGCATCTGACTTTGGCTCAGGTCACAATCTCACAGTTCGTGGGTTCGAGCCTCGCATCAGGCTCTGTGCTAACAGCTCAGAGCCTGGAGCCTGCTTTGGATTCTGTGTCTCCCTTTCTCCCTCCCCTACTCCACATGTGCTCTCTCTTTCTCTCTCAAAAATAAATAAATAAACTTTAAAACAATTAAAAAATAAAACAATTTTATTCTATGTCTTTGTCAAAATATGAGACTTTCATCTGTTTCTAAAAGCACTGATTTGCTAGTCTCTAAGAGCAAAAATACCATGAATTCCACATTTGTACTTTTAAATTACTATTAGTAGTAATTACTACTATTATTTACTTCTTACTTTTTAAATTTACTTTTTATACTTTAGTAGTAATTACTATTCTTTACTAGTACTACTATTAGCACTACTAACAATGCTACTCTTATAGTCCTATCACTTCATCTGAACCTTAACTCCATATGCCTGAAGAGGGCCAGAATATTAAGTGGCATACTTAACTGCAAGGCTAGATCCAGGCAACTGTAAGTGATTTTAGGATATGGCTATTCTGAATACTTACATTTGTTTCTAAAATCCTTGCTTGTAATATATAAAAACAAAACTTTACTGGCTTTATGATCTTAATCCTATTGAGTGACTACTATTATATTTTGATATTTGGGGTGCTTGGGTGGCTAAGCATCCAACTCTTTTTTTTAATGTTTATTTATTTATTTTTGAGAGAGAGAGAGAGAGAGAGAGAGAGAGAGAGAGAGAGAGAGAGAATGAGCGCATGAGCAGCAGAAGGGCAGAGAAAGGGAGACAGAGAATTCCAAGCAGACTCTGTGCTGGCTGGACAGAGCCTGACGCAGGGCTCGATCTCTTGACAGTAAGATCATGACCTGAGCTGAAACTCAGAGTCAGTCGATTAACTGACTGAGCCACCCAGGCACCCCATAAACTTCCAACTCTTGATCTTGGCTCAGGTCATGATCACATCATTCATGAGATCAAGCCCCACATTGGGCTCCATGCTGAGCATGGAGCCTACTTGGGATTCTCTCTCCCTCTTTCCCTGTCCCTCTTCTGCTTGTGTGCTCGCACTCTCTCTCTCTCTCTTTCTCAAAATAAATAAACTTTAAAACAGATATTTTGAAACTTATTATAATTCTTAATTTTTTTTCTGCCAAGGATTATATGTGTGTTTGCATATTAGAAAGTAAATTATACTTTATAATTTTTAATGTTTGTATTGATATAATTATTTTTTATTTTATTAGAAGATTTCAAAGCTTTTGTAGACATACCCATTATCTAGCTAGTTACGTACCTGTAAGACACATGAAACACAGGGAATCCTTGTTTTTGGTCTTTTTTGAGGGGGAGGAGGGGATATGGAATATCAATATTAAAGTTTATGTTTTCTTTCTTGCATTTCCCCCTAATCATGCTGGTTCAAATGATCTTTATAATCAACAATATTATATAATCACTCTTAAATTTGCATTAATAAAATAAATAACACATTTTAAGACCCTATCCATCTTTAAATTATTTCCAGCTCACTGGGATTTGAAAAAAAAGTTTTTAAATTAATCATTAGAATTAAAACTGTAAGGCACCCTGGTAAAGGGGAAAGATTTACACTTAGAAAGTTGATTTTTTTCCCCCTCCCAAATGTGGAAGAGCAGAACTACTTATCAAAATATAAAAGCTCTGACTCTGAGGTGTGATGCTTCATGGATGCCAGAGGCAGACTCATGCCTCATGCTTCACGTGTCCCAGAATTGTGCTATTATCACATTTTAATGCATGCCTTGCCCTGTGTCTTTGCGTACGTAGGAACGCTATGCCAGCTGAAATTAGCCTATGCGACTACTAACATGTGGAAGCATAACAAGTTCACTAGACTTAAAATCCTCAAAGAAGCTAATCCTACTAAAGGAGCTTCCAGTCTGTAGTACCCTAGTCACTTAACATTAGGTTTTTGCATTTATTTTTTCTTTGTTCATTAGTTTAATTTGTGCATCAAATGATTGAGGTCCCTCAACTTTTATATTTCATAGTCTTCTGAACTTCAGCTTGGGAAAGATGAAGTGTTATGGGAAAGTTATCTTTTAATTTAAACAAATGCTAATTCTCTCATTTGATGTATGACTCTTGTTTGCTTATGTCAAATCAGAATATCACGTCTAATGTTAAGATCATAGTAATTACTTTTTATTTATAAGGACAGATTAGAAGTGTAATTGTACCAAGGACTGAAATGTAACAGATATACAAAATGAAACATTTTCTCCTATCTCTTGCTTCTTTTTTTAGAATTAGATGTGCCTTGAAGGTTTTCCTCCTTTGCTGTGAGAAATGAGCACATTGGACATGATACCAAACTTTTACTTTATCAAGTCTAGTGAAACTTTTAAAACCTCATAAGATTTGCAAATTGCTTATGTTTTTAGACTTCTAAAAACCATAGAAGATTTTAACAAAGAAATTTATTTTGTTACATGCAGAAACATTCCTTACTTATGTCTCCCACCAAGATCTATTCTTTCTAGAGTAGAACTACCCACTGTGTAAAGATGCCATATTCCTATGTATGATCAACATGCTAGTACAGCATTTCTGCTAGAACAGGATATAAAAAATGTATTCTGCAAAATCACCACCCCAAAATTACAAGGCTGTGGAAACAATAGTGTTGAGGAAGACCATTCAAAATCTATGCACCTTAAAACCAGAATACCAACTTAAATAATAATTAACCTAGGGGATACTGTAAACAGCCTGGGTAGGTGTCTCAGAGTGATGCTTCAGAGGATATTAAAGCTGCACAAAAACAATAGAGTGTGAGAAAATGCAGATGGACGTCAACTGGAGGTTTGGGGCTTCCTTTAAGGAAGGCACAGGAGGAAGGGAAACTCCCACAGAGTCATGCAAGGAACCCCAGTGCTGCAGGCAAGCTAAAGCTATTTTCTTTCCTGCTAAAGGTCAGAATTCTACTCCTTCACTGTTGGCCTCCTTTGCCTAGGAAAAAGCACATATTTACCAACCAAACTTCTATATTGTATTGATATCATTGCCTATTTACTAATCATATATAGACTATTTGGTATTATATAAGCACATAACAGTGGGAGAACACAGGTAGATAGTGTCAGATTTTGATAGACCTCATTCCCCCTAACATTGCCCAACTTTTTGTTCTCTTACCTTCTTTGGCTTCATTATTCCATTATGGTGAACAGAGAAGTGAGTCTCCCTCTTGAGGGAGATCCTCAGTCTGTTAGGACCTATTATTCCAATAACCAAACTCTGCTCCTGCGTGGATCCTTCCAGATCATGGTGGGTAGTATGAAATTTACCCTAGAAGATTCTGAAATGAGTTAAAATATAATTAAATTGGGGCGCCTGGGTGGTGCAGTCGGTTAAGTGTCCGACTTCAGCTCAGGTCACGATCTCGCGGTCCGTGAGTTCGAGCCCCGCGTCGGGCTCTGGGCTGATGGCTCAGAGCCTGGAGCCTGTTTCCGATTCTGTGTCTCCCTCTCTCTCTGCCCCTCCCCCGTTCATGCTCTGTCTCTCTCTGTCCCAAAACAACAACAACAACAACAACAACAAAAACATTGAAAAAAAAAAGAAAAAAAATATAATTAAATTGACTCCAAGTCTGTGTTATTGAGCATTGAATGTTCACTTCCTGTTCCATTTCCCACCCCAAATTATACCAGTTACACCATCCAAAATGGTTATGTATTTATTCTCTGACATGTTTTTCAGAAATTGTACAATGCAATGAACTCAAATGACAGGATTAATGTATTTTAATCACAAAACTCCAAACACATATCCTGAACTTGAATGTTAATTCTTGCCCATTATGAAATTTTTGTGAAGTTAAATTCAAAGAATAAAATTCCAAAGAAATGAAAGTCCAAAAATTTTATATTTATAGGGAAGTGAATTCCAAAATCTAATAATCTTACCTTTGTGAGTTAAAATCCAATAAAAGTTCCAACTCCACAAGTTAAAATTCAAAGAAATAAAAGTCCGTAATTTTTATTCTTCCCAGTGTCAGCCAGATGGCTTTTAGATGCCTAGTTTGAGCTGGAATTCCTCCAGCAGCTACCTTCTGGGCCCCCGTGGTGGGCATCATCCCTCAGGACTTGAGAAGTTGGAATGAGCTTATACCAACTTTCTCATGTGCCCTAATTCCAGTTGAATCAAGAGATGATCACAACATCAGCCCCATATCCAGGACATTCAGAACAGAAGCCAATCCCAGTTTCTAATGTGGCTATTCCAAGCAAAATGATGTTTCCAGGTAACTATTTTGGCATGATCCAGACCATCTGACTGTTGCCAAAGAGCATCACAGAAACTAAGTGAAGGAAGGCAAAGAAGAGAAAGCATTCCTCATGTCAGTCTTTCCAACATGCCAGTCAGTATACGCTGTTGATCAGGGTCTGTGACATATGCTATAACTTGTTGGGAAGCAGTCTCTCATCAAGGTATTAATTATAGCATTATGTATTTATAATATTTTGAAGAAAAAATTGACCAGTGATTTCTAAAAAAAACTCTGCATAAGAGTTGATGAAGTGCTCTGAATTTGGAGCCAGAGTTCAAACTCCAGTTACGCCACCTATTGTATGAACTGAGACAAGTTAATTAGTTTCTTTGAGAGTTAGTTTCTTCATCTACAAAATAAGGATGAAATTACTTGCCTTAATAGGTTATTGCAAGGAGTAAGTGAATTATATGTGAAGTCCTTAGAACAAGTACCTGACACTTGGTAAGGATTATATAACATTTTTTTTGAGATTTTATTTTTAAGTAATCTCTATACTAAACATGGGGCTCAAACTCACAACCACAAGATCAAGAGTCATATGCTCCACAACTGAGCCAGGCAGGTGCCCCAACATTATAGAATACTTTATCATCATTGCTGTTATTATTATCCTCAAAGGGGATACTCTTACATTCTTTTGCAACATCTGGAAATTTACGTTGGTGGCAGCCCCAAGACTTATTTGAGATGTTGTTATTTGCTTTTGTAAAGGTTTCCAAGCACCTTAATGGTCTTTTCCCTCTGAGTCACATATTTCTGAACCCCATGCTGAACTGAGGGTAGGCCCTCTCTGGTGGCAAAGCATCCGTCTTGCCTCGGGAACAGTAATTTCAATCCTGGGTCACAGTGGCTACTGCAATGGCCTATGGCTATGGAACTGTTTAAGCCCAAGACACCTACTTCCTGATCACAGCTTCTCCCTTATGTTCACTTTAGTTCCATTACAGAATAACTTCACTCCATGGATTTCTGAACAGAAGTGGCTGTTTATGTTTCCGAGCCTCATGGTCTTAGGTGCTCAGTGAAGAATAGCACTGATGTCATTTCCTCCTGTAGACATGGTCTTTCCTCAGTTTTTGAATGCTCTTAGGCTTGAGTTAACATTTCTGTTCTCTTTTTCTACAACATTTAGGATTTGCCTCTGCTGTACTCCTGTTCCTTTCAGAAAGGTTCCCTTCTCTAACAGGCTTGGGCTGCATTCTTTGTGGTTGTTGAGTTCTTTCTTTTCTTTTCCTTTTGAGTTCATACTTGTGTTTTTTTCTAACATATCCCTGTAAATATTTTTCTTGCAGGGTCTCTCATAGTGAGAGATATGATATCAATAAGTTCCGGGGTGCCTGGGTGGCTCAGTCGGTTGAGCATCCGACTTCAGCTCAGGTCATGATCTCACAGTCTGCGGGTTCGAGCCCCGCGTCGGGCTCTGGGCTGACGACTCAGAGCCTGGAGCCTGCTTTATATTCTGTGTCTCCCTCTCTCTCTGCCCCTCCCCCTGCTCATGCTCTATCTCTGTCTCTCAAAAATGAATAAATATTTAAAAAAAAATAAGTTCCAAGTTTGTCAATATCATCTTTTGTTCAAACCGGTCCTACCCATTTTCACCTCCTTGAATTAAATAATCCCACCCAGGATGTATTTTCCCACTGGTTAACATCTAATTTAGATCTGACTTCTTCTTCTTTTTTTTTTTTTTGTAATGTTTATTTTATTTTTGAGACAGAGAGAGACAGAGCATGAGCAGCGGAGGGGCACAGAGAGAGAGAGAGAGAGACAGGGAATCCGAAGCAGGCTCCAGGCCCTGAGCTGTCAGCACAGAGCCCGATGCGGGGCTCGAACCCACAAACCGTGAGATCATGACCTGAGCTGAAGTCGGATGCTCAACCGACTGAGCCACCCAGGCGCCCCTAGATCTGACGTCTTTATTATTGCTGTGCCTGGATCTTCTGTAACATAATTCGTCTTCCCTTTGCCTTAATCTTAAGCCCAGAAATTTGGTGGTGGGGGTCGGGGGAGGATGCACTAAATACATTTTTTGAGTATTTGATGTTAATCTTCCTAGTATTCCTCTCTCTAATTTGTTCAGATTTCATGTGCACATTTTGTATAACTGTCACATCCTCAAAAGAGATTCTCCAAATTGCTTTTACTATTAATTTATCTGTAAAATAAATGTCACCTCTTCACAGTATTTGGATTCTGCCTCCTTTGGGGGATTGTTCTGAGTTTGCCCTGTGAGATCTTTATTTCTCTCTTAGGTTTTACTGGACTCCAGTTACTGTTTGTGATTTTGTAACAATTGAAATATTTTCCCTTTTGTAGTAAACTCTTTAAGAGTAGTTAGCCTTGATACCCTCATATCTGGCCTTCAGGATTTCAGTTTGTCTTTTCATATCTTTTAAAAATGTATGTTCAAATCAGATATTTACCTTTATTCTAAGATCTCTTTCCTCCTCCAGCTAAACAAACCTGTCTTGTTTATTTTCATGCATATACCGCTTTATTTTGATCATAAGGTTGAAGCATCTTTTGAAACCACTTTAGGGGCACCTGGCTAACTCAGTTGGTAGAACATACATCTCTTTATTTCTGGGTCCTAAATTCTAGCTCCACACTGGGCATGGAGCCTATATAAAACACTTTACTTTCTCCTTGATTCCTTTAGCAAACCTTTTTCTTAGATTTGTAATACTTTCTTCCAGTTGTTTCTCTACCTTAACTGAAGAAGATGAAGTGTCCTTTTTATAATAAATCTACCACCTTTCTATAGGGGAAGACACAATTTGGGTTTCTGAAACTTAGAACGTAAATGTTCATAATTTATCAGAATACAATTTCCCAGGTCAATCAATGATGAGTAAAGGAATCTCACCTCCCCCACTTTTTCCCAGATCATTATATAATCTACAAATGCATTTTTATTTCTGTTAAACGCATTGTATCTTTGACCTAAATTGAATTTAAAGACAACAAAAGCCCCCAAACTTTTACTAACAATTTGCTCCTAAACTGCTTCTTCCTTGTCCTGTACTTGTACTGCTGATTTTATAGCTATGTGAACAGAATATTATACATTGATTCCTATTAAATTTCTACTTTCAAGGTTTTTATTTAGTAGTTTAGCCTTGCAAGATCTTTCAGATATTTAAACTGTAAACCAGGGATTAACAATTTCTTCTGTCTTTGTTTTCACTTGTAAATGTGATCTGAATACCAATTTTATCACTGTCTAAATTATTGATAATTTTTTTAATGTTATTCATTTTTGAGAGAGATAGAGAGAGAACTCAAGCAGGGGAGGGACAGAGAGAGAGGGAGACACAGAATCCAAAGCAGGTTCCAGGTTCTGAGCTGTCAGCACAGAGCCCAATGTGGGACTCGAACCCACGAACCGTGAGATAATGACCTGAGCCAAAGTCAGATGCTTAACTGACTGAGCCACCCATGTGCCCCAATTATTGCTAATTAAAAAAAAATGTTGACTATCACATGAAGGGACAGAGACCTCTATTATGTTATCAAAAGTCCCTGTCTCTGATTTACAGTAATCTTCCATGGATATGGCTGTTTGTTTAGCTATGAATCTACAAGCTCACCAATCTCTCTGGTAACACTATTTTAAAAAGTAATTTTAGGGGGTGCCTCTCTGGCTCAATTGGTAGAACATGTGACTCTTGGTCTCAGAGTGGTAAGTTCAAGCCCCACATTGGGTATAGAGATTACTTAAAAATAAAATATTTTTGAAAAGTGATTTTAGCCTATTATAACTTGTCATACATGACAAGTTCTACATGACATACTTCTCTATAATTTTTAAATGGAAGCATTAAAGGAAAGCAATTATTTCTAAACAGGGGATCTAACCAGGAGATTTGTAGACATTATATGTTCTCCTACTTTGTTGCAGCTATACCCAGTTACCTTAGAAGAGACATGCAGATTTAGCAGTGGTCCTTGCTTAAGGATAATAGATGGTAGCTGTAGTCTATTGGGACCTACTTCCCACTGGAAGAAATGATAATTATATGCTGGTGTTAGAGATGTCAAGCCCCATGTAAAGAATTTCCCCAAGAGTCTTCCTGTTTGCCCCAAGAATCTCCCTCTCTGTTCATTAAATACTTATTTAATACATTAGTTGCTCCATATGGGTTCTCACGATTACTATTTACTTTTCTAAGAGTTCAAAAACTGTTCATCTTATAATCTCTTCTAGAACTTTTCAGGGAATTAAGATCAAACTTATGGCTAAAATATCTTCTTTAAAATTAAATACATTGTCTCTTTTCAATCCTTGGGTCCCAGTCCTATTTACCTTTATTTCTCATATTTTATGAAATGTAAAGCTTCAGACCTCTTGCTGAAGAGGGATGCCAAATGCTAATAGTTGTGAATCAGCCTTTAAATCTCTCTAGGGTGCATTAGAATATATGAAGGCAGCCAGTTAAAAGCCCTTTTGTGTGGGAAATATGCCTCTCAGGAGATGTCTTCTGACTTCCCTTGGGACCTGTGCACCCTGTGGCTTTGCCTGGGTTCCAAGGTTTCTTATACATGGCCCTCAGTGTTTCCTAATGACCTCCAAGCATCAGAGTTGGGCTTCTCTTGTTGCTTGGACAAAAACAGAAGGTAATCACTGACTTATAATTCTACTATTGATCTATAGATAATATTAAGAATTTTTAAAGGCTTGACTTAAAGAAAAGGCTTTTTTTGGTGGCAGTTGGAGAACTCCCTTTATAATTGGATCACTTCCATCTTTTATTAAATGTGTGAATGCAGAATTGTGTGATGTGAGCATTCACAAAGCAGTCTAATCTGCTCATAGACTCTTTAATATCTGTCAGAAATTCCCTTTTGAAGTCCTTAAAACATAGACAGTTTTTTATATTCATGAAGATATGATCATCACTCCTAGGTTTTGTTGGGCTAAATTTGCTTCAGTATTTATGTAATGTTTTAGCCAAATGCTTGCTCTTTCCATCTTGTTGGGTTTGTCTTTCTAGCTTTCGTTTTTTATCTATTTCTGAGTCTTTGAACCAAAAATCTTAGCCTGACTCTAATGACTTGCCAGTGCTCCTAGAAATTCATTATTAAAAATATAAGAATAATTACCAATGAACACTAATTGCTTAATTGCTATTATCTGTTATAAAACAATTTTTTTAAACAAAGTTCTCCATGTGAAAGAACATGACTCAGTATAGATTTGTTTTCTTCCCCACAAGAGTTTTTAGAATATTAGACAAATTATGCAAAAAGCTAATTATAGCTTCTTACATACATTATATAGTTCTACTTTTGTGAAATGAGCATGGAGAAATAAACATTGAAAGGGAACCCTCCATTTTAATTGCTGAAACTATAAAGACTTTAGTTTATCACATTTAAACTACAAATTATATATATATAATAATTAATATATAATATTATTTATATATATATAATCCTAAATAAAATATGTAAATGTAATATATTGACTTCGAATTTTCATCCAAGGAGACCAAAACAGCTTTATCCACATTATCTGATTCTTGTAGGGCTGTCTGAATTAGGTATGTGTCTGTCAAGTATTATTATTATAATTGCTTTCAAACAAGAAAAAAGAAAAAGAAAGAAAAATTTTTAGATTTGTATTCGTTGATACTTTACAATGTAACAGTAGAATTTTGAAACATTTTTGGGTGCCTGGCTGGCTTAGTCAGTAGAGCATTTGACTCTTGACCTCGGGATTGTTAAAGTCAAGTCCCACGTTGGGTGTAGAGATTACTTAAAAATAAAATCTTAAAAAAAAAAAAAGAAACATTTTACAATTAGGTTGCTTTTAATGGTACTTACACATTAAGTGCTTTGTATATTTGATTGTGTTTCTAAGTTTTACTGTGTTTTCTATTATATCTTTTCCTAATGGGTCAAAAGTTAATTGGTGCCTCAGTTAACACCGTTTAGGTTAAGCTTTTCTCAACAATAATAAAAATAAAAAATAATAATGTAAAAAGGTATCAGTTGTTACAGCAAACAATTATATAATGACATTTCTACAGGCCTTTACTGCTAATTTTTGTTGGTTTCACTTAAGTTCCATGTTTTGCATTTTCCAAAACTAAGATGACACCTCAAATTTTTGTACAGAGCTTTAAAGTTTGCAAAAGCAGGTCATATATATTCAATTACTATGTATTGGTATAGGCCATACCCACACAAAATAGATTAGATATAGTTTATTCTCAATATTTAAGTAAACTTAAAGTTCTACCTATATCAGTTCAAGCAAGTTATGTTACATTATTACTAAATATCAGATATTTAAGATACTCAAGGAACTGAGTTCACAAAATAACTTGTATTTTTAAAGACAGTATTATTTTTGTTGAGGGGGAGGGCAAGACACAATAGAATGCCAGCTTATTTCTACTTGTATAAACCAAGTTATTTAAATAAATGAATTGTGTATGCTGACCTGTTCTACCAATGTGCTACTGGGACGTATGAAAAAAAGATGTGCATGGTGGTGGCAGTAGAAAGAGGCATAAAGCGTATTGGAAAACTACCAAATGTCCCCTGCAAATGGGCCCTATTCAGAATCAGTAAGCGTATGATGAGTGAAGTGGTTTTGAATATCGCCTTTAGATTCCATGCTGTTACAAGGCCAGCCCTGAACATGGCAACTCTTATTTCCACACACAGTACCTCTTCACTCTCAATTTAACCCCAAAATCTGATGAACCCATTACTCCATACTTGATTTCATGGAACAAGGAGTAGATATAGTTACAAATGATCAATCACAAGCCGTGAACCAAAGCAGCAAGGCATTAACAATTCACACCATTTCGGTCCACTTGCTCAAGCAGAAGATGTGCCAGCATATTTAATGCACAGCTACTTCGTTCAGCTTAAGAAAAGACATGACTCAGGATGCATTTTCAGAACAGAAGAGACCTAAGATTTCATACTTTCTAAGCCCCAATGTCAACGTTCATCCACACATCAGCAATTAAAATAACCAGGTGTTCTGTAAAGGTCACAATGTCTAAATTAAATTTTACTCAGGTAAAAACAATATGACCTATGAAATTCTTCCCCCCAATGCATCCCTGTTCTGTTTGATCCTATCATACAAATCAATGTCTCTTACAGCAGTATTATAACACTGTAGACCCCACAGGCAATATGCCGTCAGTTTAATAGGATCACTGAAAAACTAAAGCAGCTGTGAAAGATTGCTCTAAGTATAGCAATCGTGTGCTTGTCATTTTGTTCAGTGGAGGAAGCATCCAAATTTGGGTAGGCATCGGTATTTAAGAATATGACTGCTAAATCTTTTCACATAAGTACCTTAGGGACAATAACATTTGACATATAGCATATAAACAAAAGTACGCAGCAGCTGTTAGTTTAGTTTTGTTTGAATAAGAATATACTGATATAAATCAAGCAACATTGGAGACAGTATGCTTTACATCATTCAATCTTCCCAGCAGACCATGCTTTTGAGTGGCATCTGCTGGTTGTTCTGAGACCCGGAGCTTTTCAACTATTACCTAGAGCTGGATGCAGAGCATTAAAACACACACATACCTTGGCACTAACTCACACTCCCTCCAGGCATACACCCTGGATGGGAGACAGTCAAATCTTAGTATCTTTAAAGAGCTCACTTTGTTTCATCCAAAAGAGACTTTTTAGATAAACTTCATTTTAAAAATAAATTCCAACTGAATTGGTAGGAAATTTCCTAATGATGCCCTGCTAACAATAGCTGAGTATTTTAAGACTGAGATCTGAAACTTGCTGCCAAAGAGCACATAGAAGTTTCTTTATAGGTAATTATGCTCTGGGCAGTGCTCTTTTTTTTTTTTCATAGTCTCATGTACTCTGACTGAAATGTGAAAATTATAGTATTATGTAAATTATGATTCTGAATATTTAATTGGCATGAATTTTAATTTTTAATTCACAGCAGGTTATTAAAGCCTTTGATTATTTCTAGTACTTTTTGAAAATATATTAATTAAAAAATCCTCTTTTTAGCTTTCCCTAGTAGATTCAAATGAGTATACAAAGCGTCTCTTTTAATGTAAGATGTTGCTTTTGGAAAGAGATCTATATTCTCTAGGTATAGAACTTCACAGACATTCCAGTCTATTTCTACTTGGTAAGTTCCATCAGCTTTGTGGTTTCTCTTTAGAGAGATATTTGTCTCCTTGTCAGAAATCCTTGTACTGCCCCCAAGGTGAATCCAAATAAGTTCAAGCTTCTTATCAGTGATGAAGTGATTTTAATATAAGGTCCTCTTGAAGATGGAATAGCTTATTTCTATATGAATAGCATTTGAACTCATTGTATATGGTGTATCTTAGAGGATATCATCTTTATTATTTATAATAGCTATTTTGATCTTAACTAATATTTTTGCTGTGTTACATAAGTTTTATGGTGTGCTTTTTCCCATAGTAACATGATTTATGACATGGTAGGATAATGCACATGAGGCTTTTCCAAGACTTTTTAAATACCCACCTCTGGCCTTCTCCTGGCTTGTTAATGCTTCATTGCCAAATTGTATCATTTTCTTTTGTATTTACTTTCCTTCTTAGTCTTCAAGGTCGTTTGATAAGGAAAATTAAGGCAAAACAGTTGTACATATTCTAAATGTGTTTCAAAATTCTGGGATATTAATACTTATTAAATTTTGATCAAATTTTCATTTGGTCATAGAAAGTTACAGATTTTAGGTGATTGTGTATAGTTCCTAAAAGACTGTCCACAGTATATCCAATGTACTATTTACTCATCTGGTAGACATTTATTAAACACTGCTTTTACCAAACTAAAAAATTCTATGGCCTCAGAACCCTAAAGCATTTGTGATATACCGGAGGATGGGAGTGGGAGTGGAGAAGATAAGGATTAATTCAAATCAATCAGTGGAAAATAAAATTATAAACAATGCTCTGGGAAACATAGAGGAGGGAGCAGTTAATTCTGCCTAAATAACATGGGATATTTTGCCAAAGAAGGTAACATTTGATATGAACCTTGAAGGACAAGAATATATTAACAAGTGGAAAAAAGGAGGAAGAAATGCAAGGGAAGTGGAATGGCGTGAGAAAAGTATCAATTGTTAGATATGAAATTAAAATAGCTACTATGTTTAGTCATATGATCGATTTACCTGTGATGCTCAATATTAACTCTACCCAATGAAGTTACTTCTTTTGGTCACATGGTCTATTTACTTAGCATCCTCAGTCTTAACTCCAAACACAATGAGACTGTTGGATTCATCTCAGTTTTCCCTGTAGTCATAACTTGAGAATAAACAAAATGGATAAAAAGCTATCAACCTCATAACTGCACCTCTGCAGTGGTGGTAATGATCCCAATGGAATGATCACATTTGACTGATCTATGCTTATTGACAAATTTAATGAATGATTAATTTCCAAACCACTTATCTAATAAAAGTGTTGAGGCTCTATTTAATGAAAATACTGAGATACAGGAAAGCGAAACTCTTGTTGCAACTATGTAAATAGGAGCAAATAGGTAGAACACCTGTAATTAAGGCCTCAAACCTAAGACAAAATGCTGTGTGTAGCTCTACACAGAAATATTAAAGGAGTATAGGAAGATAGCAGCCAGCTAACCTTTCTGAGGCAATATTTATGAGTAGTAGTTTGAAGGAGAAACTCGTGGTTTATGCACAAAATAATACCTTGGAGTTCATTCACTGGGAAAGACTTATTTTTTCATTGAGTATCTTTCATGGGCCTTGTTAGCTCATAGCAACATCTAGGTTTATGCTCTTTCCAAGGTTGAAAAGTGTCTATTGTCCTCTCTAAATAATTGCCTTTGTTTTTTGCACCACATCTTTATGCAATAGTCTTCTTTAATAGAATGCACTTTGCTTCAGAAACTGAGTGAAAAAGAACTCTACATAAAAGAAAACCATTGGTTAAGAACACTTATGAGTTGTCTTTGGTATGGAATATTAAGAATATCCACCAAAATCCTTAAAAAATAATACACACGTTAAAAAAAATCTATTTTTGGGGGTGAAAAGCCAACTGACTTATTTTTAATCAAATTTTCTATTATATTTCAAAACTATCATTTTAGGTCAAGTCTCCTTTTATATGGGAAGTATTCTAACTGATTAATAAATTTAATTTTTTAAATAGATTAGGCTTATATTTATACTTCCTTTCTCAGTACTTAGGGCGTATCATTTTCTTATGTTTTCTGTACCTTCCTAGTTAGTGGAAACATTGTTTGTTCTTGGAGTGTGCTTTGTCTTCCTTTTCAAGAAGATCATCAAAGTTACTAGTTTGCAGCTTCCAAAAAGAAAAGAGCCTTCTAATCCCTAGTTCAGAGGCTAACCTTTATTAGCACTCTTGTGGTTATAATGAGGACCCTGCCTCCAGCAGGGAGATTCTGGAATACTGAACAGATTATTCAACAAGTTCAGAGCAGATTCTGAAGTCTCTTATAAAACCTGCTTGTGAATACTGCTTTCTTTGCTTTGCTATTTCTGGTTTCCATAGTATTCCTAATTACATAAATCATGTGGAGCATGGGAGCTATTTTCTATCCTATATCAATTCTGACACTGCTTGCATTTTGGTATAATTTTTTTTCCTAAACTTTACCTTTTTTTTCTTAAATTTTTATTTAAGAGGGCACAAACCTGCAAAAAGTAGAGTTTGTATTAGAAGATCTATGAAATTATACTTTGGAATCTCTTGGGCTGACTTAAAGAATTTGAAAGTTATTTTGTGGCAAGCATGGATGAATAAAACTATAGGACTAGAGAATCTGATAACATGTTCTCAGGTTTAAATTCAAGATTAAATCCAGGATGTAGATCATTCAAGTTTATTACCTACTTTTCAGTTTGCTTTAAATTATTTCAATCTAATAGCTATTTATGTAATGCCTTTCCATATTCAAAAACTGTGGTATGTTCAATAAGTGTACCAAATTAAAAGTTTACAAGTTAAAACTCAATACATAATGATGTATGAATGCAGTTAACTGAAAGCACTGATCATTCTTAAGCTAGTTTTCTTTAGGAAAAATTATAATCAAGATTGATTTATGTTGTGAATTTTTCTTAAAGATTGAAGGGTTGCAATTCTGATATACGTTTATTTTTTATTTTTCATTACTTCATGTTTATATGATCTTATATTTTATAAAAGTTTGAGGTATTTGTTACGACAACACTTACAGAGAAAAACAGTTGCTCCAGGGGGATAAACATGGTTTTGATATGTGAATTTTAGGAATTAATTTCTGGGGCTGGGTGAGTGAATTTCATGCACACATCTAAAGATGTCTAAATAGTCACTGGGTCATAATTTTCTTTTAACTTTATAGTAGTTTTAGAAAAGCTTAAGTTCTATTTCCAACCTTCTCCTTAGTGTTGAATACATTAGAAAGAATTTAAATTGTGCTATGGTTGAGATTTGCAGAATTTAGTGCCATAAAATGCATAACTTTTTTACTAAGAGCAAAATTCAGCAGAATACCAGTAGCAAAGGCCATTTGCATAACTCAGCGGCTCAGCAGCTCAGCTGAACCTAATTGTAATTCAATTTCCAGATTGCTACGCTAGGCCTCTCTGCATAAAATATGCCACATATAACATAACCAATGGCACGGAGCTAGGAGCTATTTTCTTTGCTGGTGATCTATTTAATTTCTTTTCTAGTAGAAATATGTATCAGAATAAGGTAGCCAAGCCATATAGTTATTTTGTATGTTTATACTATGTCACATGTGTATACTTAAGACCAAGTTAAAAAATGATATCCTTTCATTTTTCTGGGTTCCCAAATGCGTGTAAGATTTTTTTTATTTCTTTATTTCTGGCATTTCAGAGGGAAATTAAATCTTGAAAAATGTTAGCTAGCTGCCACGTTATTTGACTATTTTACACTAGAAAGACTTTATAAGCTAATCGTGTGAAAAAGTGTATAAACATGTCTGTCAAGTCCAGTATAGATGTTGCAATACAGGCCAACAAGTAAATATCTTCTCTCTGTTTACAAAACGCTTGCTGGAATAGCATTCCTAAATCTTTGACTAGCTTGTATGCCAGAAACTTAAAAACAAAAAGGTATGATAAAATGCTTGCTTAAGATGCTCCCCTTTATTTTTAAACAGCCTTGCCACCCTGTTTTTATGGGTTATTTAATCAATGGCAGTGAAAAGACTTGAATAGCATGGCTTATGAAGGTGTGGATTATATTTTATGAATAATTTCCAGATGTGATGTTTTAGGTATATAGACTCCTCTATGGGAAGCTATATACAGAAACAACATGGATCTTACAATTTTATCAGGACAATGCGAGTAGATTTCAGCAAGGTTGGTTCCAACTCATCTGTGATAAATGAGAAGATAAGGCAATCAGTGCACACCATGACACTCTGTGCAGCTAGTTAGGCACACTTCAGGACTATTCAGGTGTGCTCACAAAGCTTATGAGTCTTGCATGGGGGGGTGTCTCAATATAAATACATCCTTCATGGTGGCCACTAGTAATGCAGGAATTGCCTCTGTAAGACTTAACCCAGGTCAGATATAAATAATAGATGTTAAGAGTTAGTTCTGGTACTGGGGCTATGTTCCAGGCAGTGCATTTCAGTTGGGTCAAAAGAATTTATTTTCCCTTATTTTCTTGCATAGTACCTCTGCTTGAAAAATGTCTGCAAAATTCCATCACACCTTTGCGGGGACCAGTTTGGGTCTCTAAGGGAGAAGGTTTCAGCCCCTCAGGAGCTAAGATGTACATCCAAGGAGTCCTTTTGGCCTTGTACCAACGACTAAAGTCTGCAAAAAAATATTATAAACAGGTGAGTCACCCCTCTTTAAAACTTGCTTTATTCTGTGTTTTAAAATGTACTTGGTTGTATAGAAGCAATGATTGGCATTGTGTCATTAAAAAAAAAAAAAACCGTGACATGTATTTTGTGAACTCAGTGCCCGTTAGGGAGCCAAAATGCTTCTTCTGTAATCTCAAAGCCAACAATAATGGAGCTAATTGTATCTGTCTTTTGGTATGGGATGTCATATGTCTCATCTTTTCTTGCTGCATACTGTGCAAAGTGAAGGCAACTCCTTATGTGGAATTTCTATAGACAGTTACTTTAAGCAAGAAAATGAATAGCTCCTAAAGCAGTTGAAGGTTTTAATGTTCAGCTTTCTTTTTTCTTTTCTTTTCTTTTTTTTTTTTTTTCAGTATGAAATCAGAATTGCTGTTGTAGAAGTTGGGCTAAAATGTAAACCAATCACATTCTGCGAAATGAAATTGTGAATTAATTTCTTGTCAGGACTAACTCACTTCATTTATGCTTATTTAACCTGTATGTTTATAAAGTAAAGAAATAGAACTAATATATCTGAATCAGTTTAAAATTGGTTTTGTCCCTTAATTTCTAAGTATCCCATCCTATAACTCTGTGTGTGTGTGTGTGTGTGTGTGTGTGTGTGTGTGTAAAGACTGATTTTTTTTATAACTACTTATAGGGACTTTGATTTATCCTAAAGTAGAATTCACATTGCAAAGCAGAATGATGATGGCCATTTATAAAATAAAAATGGAGTTACCACATTTTTAGAATCCTCTTTGTACTTGGTCTTAAGAAGTTAAGCATACATTTTACCATGTTAAATAAAGTCTAGGTTTTCCATTTCTAACTATAAGGTTCCATTTTAGAACTGGGCTCATTATCTCAGGCCACAGGCCACTGAAAAATGAATATTTTGAAAGCATTCTGCTATTATTGTGTGTGTGCTGGGGGATGGGAGGTAAGAATGCCATTCGGTCTCAGTGTTCACACAGCACCTCCTGCTGTCTGGTTTGGAAAAGTTCAACTTGTATTGGCTAGAAGAAACTCTTGAACTAAGGTATCCAGAACTAGCAAGAAATCTCTTCCCATGAGAAACTTTTATTCTCAAAATGTGATTGTTTGCTTAGTTAGTTAATTTCAGTGGATCAAGAAATGGGATTAATAATTATCATAGTTAAGGCTGTTTATGATAATAAATATGAAAAATAAAAATCCAAACTTTTAAAAAATATTCTTTATCAAACCAGTATCATATATAAAAACTGGTAGAAATATGTTTTGTTGTATTTTTGATTCAGTTATTTAAACTGAAATATTATTTAACCTTTAAGATACAATTATATTATAAAATGGATTATGACCAGTTTAATTATAATCATTTATTTGGTATTAAGTGATTTGATTCCACCTATTAGTTTAAAATTATTCGATGTTAAAAAAAAAAATGAGACCATACTCTAGTGCAAGAAAAGCACTGTTAAATCAAATCTTAAAAAAACATAAATCATTTTCTAAGTTTTATTAAAAGTAAGGATGTTAGAGATAAGAAACTGCTCAGAAAATAGTTAACAACTTGTTTTTTTTTTCCATTATCCTAAACATCTAAAATTGAAATAAGTGTATATAGTTGTACTAGAGTGGAAGGAGTTCTGTGTATTGTGAAAAAAGAAAATGTTTTAAGAATTGCTTGCTGCTATGATATTAAAGATTTCTTTATGACTCAAAATTGATGAAAAATACATTTTGAACAAAATATGAACAATAATTAACATGTTTAGCATCTCTGAGGTTGTCTATATCATCAACATTATGCCAAATTTGGACATATTTCAAGAACCTAGGCTCTTTGCCCTTCCTAACTAAACCTTTTACTTTTGCTAAGTTGTAATAGCTTAAAGCTTTGCTTTCAACAGTTTTAATATGATACTTGTCTAGGTTTTATTTTAAGATATAAAAGTGAAGAAAAGGAAATAGAAAATTAATTATTATGCATTTCCATGCAAATTTTTATTTATTTTAGATATGCCCAATTGTATGTATTCTTGAGCCTCTTTTCTTTTGTATTGTAATAATATGATTTAATTTAAAATTATTTGCAGTGTTTAGAAAAGTCACTGTAGTGGTACCATTATCAGGTCATCAGTGTCTAAGTGTTAAGCCTGGCAGTTGCTTTATTTGTGAGTAGGACTTCTTAGCAGATATCCTTCTTAGCATTGATGAACTTTATTTGAACTGCATTTACTTCATTTGACCTTAGGAATAGCCTTTTCTATTTACTTTTATATAAGATTGTGTTGAGGAATCATTAGGTAAAATGGAAATGGATGATGATTCTTATTTGTTTTTAACAAACCTAAACTTGCAGAATTATATGAACTCTCGATATCATTTCTATTCATTTCACTTCTGAGATCATGTATAAAAACAGTAATATTGTTTTACTGAGATTCTATCAAAAGATTACAAACTTTAAATTGGATGCTTTGGGATTCCCAAAGGAAATTTCTTTCAAATAAACTGTGATCATAAAGCTTTAAAAGGAAAGTCAGAACTACTGGTTTTATGTTTATAAACATATTCATTTTTCAGTTTTTAACTTTAACTTGGCTATTATAGCATGCAACTGAATTAAGCCCACTACATTAGTGTGGTCTTAAGTCTATACTGATTCATGTATATAAAATGAGATATTATATATAGGACAGCATAAAGTCACTTTGTCTTACATTTATCACATTCATTTCCTTAAAAGTGGAAACATCTTAGAAATTGCTCAGACCTAAGCAGAATCTATTTAATTGGTAATCTTTGAAGTAGCATAAATGCATTCCTATGAAATGCAGTTAACACTTTCAGCGACAGGGCCCGTTCATCTCATTAGCATTCTTGTTAAGTAGTGGTGCTGTTGGTGGGGGTGTTGAAGGAGGAATGCCATTGTGTCGAGTTCCAGTGTTTGGGGACAAACACTGCTGTGGAAGGAACGTGTGAAAAGGCCACAGTCCTGTCAGTGAATGAGGAAGGCTGTGCTTTCTGTGTGCTTCAAGCAGGGAAGCTGTCATTCATAGGCCTAACACAGCTAAACAGAGGCCAAAACACAAGCCTGCACTACCTTTTAAAATGATATTAGTGATTTTTAAACATGATCTTCTTTATTTATGATCCTACGTAGAGCTTTTAGTTGCTGTCAGTAAACAAAATATATGTCAGTCTGTTCAGAAACACTGTAGAGATGCATGAAAGTCCATGGAGCTGTGCCAGGAAGCTATATAAATAATGATTTGGAATGACTGATTTTAAGTACAAACATGATCTTTGGGAAACATTCATTACTGGAAATGTCGTCTTAATTTTGATACTTCTTTGAATTTTTCCCCAACCAACAAAATTCTCAGATACTTTTAAATAATGAATGCATTGCACTCTTAAAATAGTTTCAAAAAGAGTTCATAAGTATCCAGCTTTAATCATTTAAAGTGGTTCACAGTATAGCTTAACAGTTGTTATAGATTGCATAGTCATTTTTAAAATTCAGACAGAAACAAAGGAAATGAGTATCTAACTATGATATCTTAGCAATCACCATCTTAATTATGAAGAAAATCATAGCCTTTGTGGAATTTAAGATATGAAAAAATTTGAAGGTTTTTTTTTTGAATTTTACTTCTCATTTTCCATATTTTGGAAAGAAATGATCAACTTTGAAATTAAATTTTAGTTTGTTGATTACTTAAAAACAATAAATAACGAAAATACACCCAAATATTTCTTAAACTCTTCAAGCATTTTCTAAACTTGAAAAAAAAAACCTGACAATTTCTATTTATGTCTGAAGCTAAAGGAAATGTTTTATTTCTATAATTTTCATTTGGAAATATGTACTTGGGCTGTTTGTAATAGACCATTATTTAATGAAGTTTATTGAAAACTATAATTTTCTGCCTAAGTGATTTAAGCTTTTTGTGTATGTGGTCCTTTTAATTATTAATTAAACAAGGTAGTTTTTGAATGCTGTTACATGCTATTTCTAAATGTTCTATATTTGATGTCTTGGGTATAAGAATCTCAGACACTGAATTTCTATTTCAGAGATTGGGTTTCACTTTCTAAACTGGAATTGTACTATAACTTTATTTTGCAGGCATATAATTAGATGAGGAAATGACCATCCAACTGTAGCATATATTAGTTTTGCAGTTTAACACTGAAATGTATTTTATTATTACATTAAACTAACCTCTACCAAAGCTCTAGATTTTGTTTAAAAACTTTCCTAAGTTAATGTTGGCCCACTGTACCCATGCTCTTAATCAGTTTGATAGATACTTAGGTAGCAAAGAAATAATAATATAATTCTACTCAGAATAGATTGAGTTCAAAATATACTTGAATTACATTTAGTACTGACAGAATTTGTTGATTGCAAAAAGTATTTTCCAAGAAATGTTAATATTTTAATTCCCCATAAAAGAGGTATTGAAAGTTTGTCTTTTTATATCTTGTATCTTAGGTCACTCACAGTCATTTATTGGTCTTAACATGACTGAAGGAGTAACTATTTCTATTTCATTCTTTATGTATACTTTATTAGTGGTATGCCAGCTACTTTTTTCCCAGCTTAATTGAGATGCAATGGACATAAAACTTTGTATAAGTTTAAGGTGTACAACATGATGTTTGGATACACTTACATATAATGAAATGATTACCATCGTAGGGGTAGTTAACACCTCTGTCATCTCACATAATTACCATTTCTTTTTTGTGGTGAGAACATTCAAGATCTACTCTCTTAACAACTTTAAGCATATAATATAGTGTTGTTAACTATAGTCATTTGCTCTAAACAGGATCCCCATCTATATATACACTAGAAATGGGGCTGTTTCCTTGATTTAGCCTTAGTGGGGCAACACCCAAAATAGTTCAGTTTTGAACTTCTTGATGTCTTTCAAAAGCTTGGAGCAAAATCAATAATATATAAATACAACTTACTATTAAAAACATTAAAATTGTGTTGCAGTAGTTTCAAGTGGTTGAAAACTACTTCTAAGGTTCTGCTAGGTAATTTTATAGAATATTAGGTTGTTTGTAGATTTGAATGATTGTTGATTTTTTTTTTCCTGAAACCAAGCTGCATTCTAGTTACTTGAAGTATTTTAAGAACCTTAAACTTGTGTCTTTTTCTAAGTGTCATGCTTTGAGCAGGCCTAACATCAGTTAAATGAAGTGAAAATTGCATTCTTGTCTTGATAGAGATGAAAATGGATTTCTGGTCATGAAATAGATGTAGTTGTCACTTTTTAAAAAAGGTGTCAGCAGTTTGCTTCAGTGAGTAAGGTGCCAATTCAGTATGGCAGTAAACTTGTGATCTGAGCAATCAATAAAATGCTTCAATAACTTCTGCTTCATTACACTTATAATAAGAGGCTATAGATCCGTGGCACATAAAATGTTGATAAAGAGGATATGTGGGGACTGACTGTGACAATTTTCTTGAAAGTACAGTAAGTGCAATATTGCCATCTAGAGTTTGTGCATAGGTAATTATTACAGAGAGGGACAAAAACCATGATGGGATAGATAAAACAGGAAACAATATTGAAATAGTTTATTTTCCATCATTTATCTTCATGGAACATTTCATTTGATTTGTCATAAAGCTGTTTAGGTCAGGAGAAAAATTTTCTAATCTGTGTTTTTCTCTAATTCTCTTAGAATTATACTACCAAGTATCAAATATGTATCTTTGGCTCAAATTTGAACTTTTTACCATGAAAACTAGTTATTGAATAACTCACTTTGGAAAAAAATTAGACTTAAAGATTTTTTCCTTCTTTTTTTTTTTCCTGATAATTCAGTTACATGGAAACAGAGAGCTTTATTAGCATCTCAGTTGGGTACCTTTCAATTCAAAATATTATTTTTATTAATATTAAACACTCCCTCAAAAATTAAGAACCAAGTAAGAGCTCTTATTTAAAAATGATATTTTAAAGTAATTTTGTATAGGATGATAAACTTTCCTGCTTATGTGATTGTAAACATTTTAATGAAGAGTAAGTTCCATCTGGATATTGAAAATATATCTTCACTTTTAAATAAACACTTTAAAAAGTGTTAGTTATCACTTTTTTGATTAATTAAAGGTTTAATTAACTTTTTAATGTTTTTTAAATGAATTAATACAGAAAATACATTTTTAAACTAAGCATTATTGAACTTTTCTCCCTCTGAACTTATGACTAAAAATGTCAGTTGCGTAATAGAAAAATTTTAAAAGTCTACCTTTAAGTGTTTTATGATACTTAATATAAAGTAAACTTAATATGGATATTGATGACTTACCAAGGAAAGTTAATTAATCTGGAAAGGTTATTACCTTTATTCTTCCATCTGTATATTTTTCAATTTGTGTAGATAGTTTTTATAAGTTTATAGACCTAAGCCTTCAGATTTTCCTGAGAATGATTTCCTGAGAATGATAATTTGGCATTAAAAGTAATATATTTTTTCCTAATGTCACACCGGTCAGGTATTTTCTGTTCTCATACATCTGTGTGTGAATTATTTATATAATTATAAAAAATGGAAAAATAACATTAATTTATTTTCCTTTTTGGATCAAAGTTTTATTCTAAAACATCCTAATATTATATTTTCTTTACTTATATTTAGTTTAAGACAACTCTTTAGATAAGGGGCTCTTATTTTGAAATTTTTTAATCATACTGAATAGAAAATGTTGCATTTTAAAACCTCCAAATAAGTATAGAATTGTTCTGGTAAAGTAAGTGGAAGTAGACCTGACAAATTTTCTTTAAATTACTCAACCACCTACAGGTATTATTGCCTATGACTCTTTTGAAATGAGAATAAATTTTATAGAGTTACAGCAGCAAAGTGAAAGAGTGTGTTTGATAGATTCCCTGAACAGTTTCAACACCCACAGGTATTATTTGTAAGAAAACAATCATGCCGAGTCTTCAGCTGGTTAGAGAGGGCACAGCATTCTATCTTCACCTGACATCCTATCTGTTCCGTCAACATCCTGGGCCCCCTGCCTGCTGCCCCCTCCTCCCAAAACAATAATGCTCACCGAGAGGTTTGTGTGAATGGACAAGAATATGAATTTTTTTTCCCCCTGAAGAACTAAAGCAGTATTGAAGGCATATTCCTAGGGGGAGGAAAACCAACTGTCTTGAGGATTGACTAGCATTTTCTATTTTCTATTCAAATTGATCAGTGTTGTCACTGATTGTTAGTTAAAAATCTTTGATTATTAACTACTGATTGATGAAGAAGACGCAGAGTAAACATTTTGGAAATCGTTGCCTTGCTTTATTTTATTAAGAGACATATCATGGGTTTCCTCTCACCTGTGGTTGTTAATAGCATTAGCTTGAATACATGTTAATTAAAGCAATAAATTACTGATTTTTAAATAATATAACTCATTATTTGCCTATATTTTATGTATGTAACAAAGATGTGAAGGAGTATAGCATTAATTTATCACTGTCTTCAAAGTTTTTCAAATTAATTATATCAGAAAATCAAGTTTACATAATTTCCTAAAAATAATCAGGATACTGTTACTAAATTTTTAAGATATTTCAAGTTCCTAAATAAAGCAAATCATATACATGGATAAGGATACATCAAGAAACCATTCATCAACACTTATTATGTCCCTGGGAAGTAAATATTCAAAGTTTCAGAAAAGAGAATAACAACATAAATAAAAGTACTGAAAAGATCCTAGTCTTTAGCCTTGGCAAGCCACAGGTGAGTTATATCTTCTAGAGCTGCACTGCCTGATACACTATTAAAGTCTCATGAGGTTTTTAAATTTAAATTACTTACAATTAAAAAATAAAATAAAATGATTTAGTTCCTCAGTCTCACTATCCACATTTCAAATGCCAATAGCCACATCATCACTGAAAATTCTATCGGACAGTGCTGTTCTAGCAGAAAGAAATTCAGTCTAGATACCCTAATTATACTTCTGGCATTGAATTTTACATTAAATGACTAATAAAATAAAAAAGGCTCTTTTAATACGGTCAGGGTTTAAATCAGGGTTGGGTAGATACGTACTCTGGTCTTCACAAAACAAAATAAATTATGTTAAGAAAAAAAAAAAAGAAAAGAAAAACAAACCCTGACATAGGCCACAACCTATTTGCCATCTAACCACCAGATGGACACATGTAGGACTTTCAATGTGTGTCAAAATCCCTGTAAATAAACTATGTGGTGTGGTGTCTTTAGGGACTATGATTGTGGCAGTCACTGAATTAACCTAATCTTGTTTGGTGAGAAAAGATCTCCCTCCTCCATGAAAAAAAAAAAAAAAATTAGACAGCCAAAGAAGACAAACTCAAATGATGAAATGTTGAATAGTCCTTATGTGCTCATTAACCAGGGTTGCTTATACAGCAGAACTGTCCAATACCTTGCCCTTGGGAAGCTTACATTCTTGTTTTGGAGGTAAAGCGTAGGCACATGAAACTTTTAGGATATGCTTATTAGTGTGTCCTCAAGTACTAAAAATATGTGGTACAGATTCTATGTTGTATGGGAATTTATAAAAAAGATTAAAAATAGAATGAAAGCATTTTATGGTTGAAGTGAGCTTTAGAGGCCATCGAATCCAGTCCTCTCAATTTATAGATAATGATAAGAGTAACAACGATAATAATAATGACCTCATTGGGTTGTTATGAAGATTAAATAGTTAATGTATATAAAACTCTTATCACAGCACCTGAGACATGGTAAGCTATCATCATCTTTATTATTTTTTTCAGCTTTATTCAGGTATAATTGACAAAATTGTAAGATATTTAAAGTGTACATCATAGTGATTTAATATATGTTTACAGTGTGAAAGGATTCCTACCATCTAGTTAATTAACACATACATCACCTCATATATTTATATATATTTTTTGAGGAGAATATTTAAGTTCTACTCTTTTAGCAAAATTTCAGTGATATATAATGCAGTGTTATCAACTATAGTTACCATGTCATATCTTAGATATTATTCATCTTATAGCTGAAAGTTTGTACCCTCTTACCAACTTCTTCCTATCTTCCTATTTTCCACACTTTCAGTCCCTGGGAACCACTCTTACACTGTCTGTTTCTATGAGTTTGACCTTTTTTTGTTTGTTTGTTTTTTGATTCCACATATAAGTAATACCTTAATTATTAATATTATACATAGGCAATTGAAATACTTGTGCAAAATGAGTTGAGACAGCAAGGCAGAGCTATAATGGGACTGGAGCTCCATGTTTGCGGTTAGTAGGCAAGGTATGCTTCATTAACTGAAATATGGGAGAGCTTGAAAAAGAGATTAATATAGACAATGGTATGAAGTTAGGAGTGTGTAAGATTTATTTTCAAACAAGTTGTACTTGATACAAAAAAAGAAAGAAGTGATGTTGAGGAAATAAGAGCAGTGGGTGTAGATAAGATCTCCCATAGGTTGAGAGTGGCCCCCTTTTTTTTGAGGTTCAGAGTATAATAATGAAGAAATGTCAAAAGAGGATATAAAAACCATTGGGTATATTTTACATGATGACACTTAAGATTAACTCTGTCAACACTCTTCCCCCCCCCACAATATAATTGTTCTATTTTTTATGATAATAAAATATATAAAGTTAAAGAAAATTTAATGTGTACTTAGAGAGAGAGAGAGAGAAAGAGTATGATCAGGGGAGGGGCAGAGAGAGAGGGAAACACAGAATCTGAAGCAAGCTCCAGGCTCCAAGCTGTCAGCACAGAGCCCAATGTGGGGCCTGAACCCACGAACTGTGAGATCATGACCTGAGCCAAAGTTGGACACTTAACAGACTGAGCCACCCAGGCACCCCTAAAAATATTAATTCATAACCCATATAGGGAGCATGATCTGGTGAAGGGACAAAAGTTTTGTACTGTCTCTTTCAAATGATTCTG
Organism: Felis catus; assembly: GCF_018350175.1. NCBI lineage: Eukaryota > Metazoa > Chordata > Mammalia > Carnivora > Felidae > Felis > Felis catus. The sequence goes on along the minus strand of NC_058377.1, from coordinate 85,501,897 downwards.
TCACTGTATCTCTTTGATTGTATGTATAATTTTATTTGGAGGTGAGGAAAATGGCTAATTGTGGACCATTTTGAATGTAAGACTGAGACTAATGGCCTTCTTCATCCTCAGAATTGGAGCATCTAAGATCCTAGAGTGGTTGAAGACTATGGACAGGGAATGAAAGTCACTGAGTTTGCAAAACATATGTTAGAGTTTACTCTAGGAAGGAGATACATGTTTCAAGTAAGCAAACTCATACACACACTGTACAAGATATGCAAAGAAGTATTTTTTGAGAATTTGTGTAAATTTGATTTGACTTTTCACAGAAGGTGTCACTCATGGTACTAGAGAAAAGTAAAAACTAAATTTGACTGAGGCAAAAAATTTTAACCATTCTTTTAGGTAGCAGCCTTGTGGATAACGAGGCTCAGATGCCCATAATTTCTGCCCTTCTGTGTTTCCTCCAGGAAGGCATCTAGGTTTTGAGGGAGATGGGGAGGTTAAGTCAACTGAAGTTGTTCCTCTGCAGATACCCAAAGAGCAAGAAGAGTAGTTTTGAGGAATAGATGACTAATTCTTAACTTATATGTGTACTTTTTTTTTTTGAAAAAGAGAGAGAGAGAGAGAGAGAGAGAGAGAGCGAGCGAGAGCGAGCACGAGCTGGGGAGAGGGGCAGAGAGAAAATCTTAATCAGTGCAGAACCCGACACTGGGCTTGATCCCATGACCTTGAGCTCATGACTTGAGCTGAAATCAAGATCAGACACTTAATCAACTGAGCCACCTAGGCATCCCTCCATGTGTACTTTTTACTACAGTTATTCTCCCTGCAAATGTGGTATATGCCTCTTCTCCTTTCCCATCTTTTATTATCCTTAGGCAGAGCATACTTCTCCCTCATCCTGAATCTACTATGGTGCTTCACCCTGGAGTATAAAAACCTCTAGCACATCAAACAAAGGGACATTTTGAAATATTGGTGCCATAAACTTCTTGTAGGGCTCTGAACCTTTCCTTTGTTGTTTATGTGTTTCTGTTAAGGAAGAAATGGGACAGAAATAGGAAGTTGAGGAGAAAAAGGAACAGGTAAACTTTATGATTAAGAGCTTTTCCATATATTTATTTTATTTTATTTTAGAGAGAGAGAGACAGAGAGAGAGAGAGAGACAGAGAGAGAGGGAGGGAGATAGAGAAAGCGTGAGCAGGGGAGAGGGGCAGAGGGAGAGAGAGAGAGAATCTTAAGCAGGATCCAGCATGGAACCTGATGTGGGGCTCAGTCCTACCTGGGATCATGACCTGAGCCAAAATCAAGAGTTGGATGCTCAGCTGACTGAGGCTCCCAGGCCCCCACAAAGCTTTTCCATGGATTTTAAAAAATGGATGATGGTTGATATAAAATTATACTGATATTTAATCTCACTGGATAGATTTAAAATAAAAATTTAACATTTTTATTTAGTAATGCCAATATTTGTCAACAGCTGGAAAAGACATCCTTTGCAACTGTTTTTACACTAGCAATAAAACATTTTAAATGTCAACTTACAATGTTGGTTTCTAAGTGAGGGTACATAATTTCTAACTGAGGGGTGCAGAGGTTTCTAAATTCTTTTTAGATAGCAGTGAGCAAAATGTTTTGGAGTCCTCATGGTGCCAGGGAAGCAAAATAGTCCTTTGAGCTATTTGGTCTCCAACTGCTGAGGAATTACTGGTCTTTTTTGCTGAGGTTTGCTCAGCTGATGTAACTCCTGAACTGCTCTCTTCTTGGGTAGGAGTGCTCGCTGAAAGCTTTAGCATTAGTTAGGCTCTTACTGAGTTTCTGCCACATTCTACATGTTTTCATGGCCTAGCTAGGTCTCCCTTACAGACTCTGCAGTACAGTCAACGTGGACATTTTGGCCCTTGAATATTGTGGCATTTCTGGCTCACGACTTTGATACCTTTAGTTACCCAGTGGCCGTGTGAAAATTTGTAGGTCTTAATCCATACCCCAACTGAGAATGACTCAAGAAAGCTAGACTATGACCCTCTTTCTACCACTGCATTTACTCTGTGCCTCCATCCCCCTCACTATTGCCGAAGATTGGTGAAAAGGAACAGCCTCAACACAGTCATCTCCTGGAATATCAAATGAGAATCCAGATGGAAACCTTTTGCCCTTAGCCTTGTCCTCAACTTATCTAACATACCTGCTCCTCTCTAAGCTGGGCAATAGTAGACCAAACCTCAGCTCTCCCTCCACACGCCCCTCCTCCATCTCCCACCAACTCCTTCTCATTTCTTTTTCTTCCAGTCCCTTGAAATGAGAAGATGTGAACTTTGAGCTTTTGGCCACTTCTACACTGGTGGCTTTTGAACTTCCTTGATTGTAATCCATAGTAAAAGAATACATTTTATATCATAATTCACAGCCAAAAAAATACTTTACATTACAATTTAGTATTATAGATACACCTCTCCACATATATATATAAAACAAGAATTTTGGGGGCACCTGGGTGGCTCAGTCGGCTAAGCATCTAACTTTGGCTCAGGTCATGATCTCATGGTTCATGAGTTGAGTCCTGTGTCGGACTGTGCACTGGTGTGCTGGAGCCTGCTTGGGATTCTTTCTTTTTCTTCCTCTCTCTGCCTCTCTCTCTCTCTTTCTCTGTCTCTCAAATGAATAAAAACTTTAAAATAAAATAAAATAAAATAAAATAAAATAAAATAAAATAAAATAAAATAAAATAAAATAAAATAAAAATAAAATAAAACAAGAGTTTTTCAAAATAGGATTTAACCTTACTACATGTGATACATTGTTGAAATCCTGGTGTGGACCCACTAAATTGATTTCACAACCCCTTGACATACTGTATAAGGACTGTATTTCATCCTGTACATCTTTAACATGGCTTTTGTAAGTAAAACATTTCTTCTATATTCTATTATTAAGACTTTCAAACATACAGGTATATTGAAAGAATTTTACAGTGAAAATGCATGTACCTCCCGCCTAGAATCTAGAATTAACATTTTACTATATTTACTCTACCAAATGGTACCTATCTATCCATCTCTCTATCCATCCATCAAACCATTTTTTGATGCATTTTCTAAGTAAGTTTCAGACATCATACTCATTTTTCCTCTTTCTTTCCTCTCTTCCTCTTCCTTCTCCTTCTTTTACAAGCTGGCATGTGTCGTGAATGTTTTGTACCTGGGATGTACTCAGTTTTTAGGTATTTTGAATATTACTGTGAACCAGAGTTAAAATAGATACCCAAGCTGTGAGCAGAACTAAAGCCACAGGTCTGCTGGGCTTCTGGTTGGAAGTAATCTGTGGTGCCTAACTGAAGGATACTGTGTGAAGGCAGGGACAGGGGTTTGCAGTCCTTCCAACACCAATCTTGGTGTAGCTCAGGAAAGCCGCTGAAAAATTTGCAGACTTACTGACAGGGCTGATAGATTTATAGAGACCTCTGGGCCTATTGAGTGAAAGGGGAGCACAAAGATATGGTTTGATTTCTTAGAACTGAGCCAGCCACTTAACTGATTCTCTGATCAGATGTATGCTATCCATACTAGCATCAGATAGTAGGCAAACCAAACAAGTTTTTAGGGCTTGGTACTTCACTGGAGTCAGTGAGCTAGATGGATATGGTTTAAGGACTTCTGGATAGGGAGGAAGGAGTACCCAAAGGAGATTCAAGATAGGTTAAACTTCAGTAAGGAAAAAAAGTGAACTCAGAAGGAAGGAAACAAATTCAAGAAACAATGATGACCATACAAATTGATAAAATGTGTTGGTGAGCATAGCTAGTCACTATAAAGTTTTTTGTTGTTGATTGCAAGATAACACCTATCAGAGACATTCCACTTCTAGTTCTGGAATCAACAAAATGGTATAAATTACCTAGGAATAAACCCAACAAAAGATATATAAAACTTTTATGAAAAAAACCTATAAAACATTTTCAGACATAAAATATGGAATGAATAAGCAGAGATATGTTAAGTTCTAAGTAAGAAGTCTACATATTATAAGGATATCAATTCTTCTTTATATTAATCTATAAATTCAATGCAGCTCCACTCAGAATCCAACAAGATTGTCCACGGAACTTGGTAAATTTGGGAAAGCCAAGAACAAATAATTGCTACCACAATTTTAAAGAACTGTTCTTTCAGTAATGAGGAATTATTAGAAAGTCAAAATCATACAGTAGTGTGGTTTTAATGCAGAGATAGGCAAACAAATCAATGGGAGTAAATAAAATGTACAGAAACAAAACCATGTCATATTTAATATATGAGAGATGGCCTTACAGATCATAAAGAAAGGATAGATAATTTGATAAATATCACTAGACCTCTCTGCTTATTTAGATTATATTGTATGTCAAATACTTTGTCAACTACTGTTGTTTTTCTGCAGTTATTAACATTTTCATATATGTAGTTTGGCTGTTAATATAGTGAATTACATTGATTCATTTTCAAGTGTCAAACTGAATTGCTTTCCTGGGATAAACCATACTTGATTGTGAAGTATTATCCTCTTTATATACATTATTTGAACTAATTTATTAAAATGCCCTTAGTGATTTTTGTGTCCATGAGCATCAGGGATATTGGCCTGTAGTTTCTTTTTCTTCTGTTGTCTTTGTTTAGTGTTGGTATTAGGGTAATGCTGGTCTCATAAAATGAGTTGGGAGGTATTTTTTTCTTTTTTTCTTTTCCAAGTTTGTTTAATACTTAATTCTTAAGTGTTTGGTAAAATTCATTAGTAAAGCTATCTGGATCTGGAATTTTCTTTGTTGGGAAGATTTTTAATTAGGAATTAAATTTCCTTCTTAGAAATACAGCTATTTAGGTAATGAATTCCTTTTAATGACCTTTAATAGTTTAGTAGTCTTTGAAGGAATTTATCCATTTAATCTAAGTTGTCGAATTTTTGTCATAAAGATGTTCAAAATATTCTATTATCATCCATGTAAAGTCTGTAGAATTTGCCTTTTAATTTCTTGTGTTTGTAATTCTATTATCTCATTTTTCTTAACTGATTTATATAGCTAGAAATTTATTAATTTTATTGATATTTTCCTAGAAATGACTTTTAATTGATTTTCTATTTTTTAGTATGCTGTTTATTTCATTGATTTTTTTCTTTATTGATTCCTTTCTTCTGCTTATGTAACGCCTAATTACTTTTTTTCTAGTTTATAAGGTAGAAGCTTAGATTATTGTTTTCAGACCTTTCTTCTGTTCTACTACAAACATTTTACTGCTATAAATTTCCCTCAAAGCACTGCTTTAGTTGTGTCTACCAAGTTTCAATGTGCTGTTTTCATTTCTATTCAGTTCAAAATATTTAACATATTTCTTTGTGATATCCTCATCTGTTATTTAGAACTGTGTTAAAAAATTTCCAATTATTTGGGCATTTCCATATATCTTTCTGTTATTGATTTCTAGTTTGTTTGCATTGTAGAGCATACTTTGTATAATTTTAATTTTTTGAAAAATTGTGATATTTGTTTTATGGCTCAGAATTTAGTCTAAATGAATGTTCCATATATGTTCTACTTTGTTGGTTGGAGTATTCCATAAATGTCAGTTTGCTCAAGCTGCTGGATAGTATTGTTCAAGTCTTCTATTATCCTTGTGATAATTGTGAACTTATATATTTCTCCCAGTTCTTTCAGTGTTTTTTCCTATACTTTGAAGCTTTGTTAGTAGAGTCATTAACATTTAGAATTGTTATATTTTCTTGATGAATTAACTTTTAAAAATTATTATTAATTGTTAATATTCTTTGTTCAGAAGTTTACTTTGTTTCATAGTAATATAACTACTGCAATTTTTCACTTGTGTTATCAGAAGATAGTATTTTTGATCCTTTTACTTTTAACCTATTGTATCTTTATATTTAAAGTGTGTTTCTTGTAAAAATAATATATCTATGTCTTGCTTTTTCCTCCAATCTGACAATTTCTTACTTTTAATTGGTTTGCTTAGACCATTTACATTTAATATAATATTGATATGCTTGAGTTTAATTATACTATCTTGTCATTTGTGTTCTGTTTGGTCTCTTTTTTAAATAAAATTTTTTTAACGTTTATTTATTTTTGAGACAGAGACAGAGCATGAACGGGGGAGGGTCAGAGAGAGGGAGACACAGAATCTGAAACAGGCTCCAGGCTCTGAGCTGTCAGCACAGAGCCCGACGCGGGGCTCGAACTCACGGACTGCGAGATCATGACCTGAGCCAAAGTCAGCTGCTTAACCGACTGAGCCACCCAGGCACCCCCTGTTTGGTCTCTTTCTTTTCTTGTTTTCTCTTTTCCTTTTTTTTTTTTTTTTTTTTTTACTGACATCTTTTGAATTAAATAAGTATTCTTTTAATGATTTTGTTTTATTTTTACATGGGCTTATTAGTTATATTTCTTTGTTTTCTTTTGTGTGTCTGAGCATATGTTGCTCTAAGACTTAGAGTATATGTATTTAACTTTTCCTAGTCTATCTTTGAATAATATTTATTACTTTATTATAATCTAAGAAACTTATACCAATATATTCCCATTTATCTCTCCTGTTCTTTGTGCTACTATTGTCATATATTTTACTCGTACATAGTTAAACTCAGAAAATCTTATTTTTATTGAAGCAATTACCTTTTAAAGAGATTTTAAAAGAGGAAAAGTGTATTTTATTTCTCATATACTTACGGGTTTTTACACTCTATTCCTTAACAAATCCAAGTGACCACTTGTATTGTTTTCCTTTTGCCTGAAGAACTTCCTTAAACACCTCTTTTTGTTAAAAAAAATTTTTTTTGGTCTGAGAAAATCTTAATTTCACCTTCATTATACAAAGGTATTTTCATTGAATATGAAACTCTAGATCAATAGATTTCACCCAAAAATTTATTGTGTTTTTTTTCTTTTTAAATGTTTTTATTTATTTTTGAGTGAGACGGGACAGGCAGAGAGAAAGGGAGAGAGAGGATATGAAGTGGGTTCTGTGCTGACAGCAAGCTGGATGTGGGGCTTGAACTCACGGACCAAGTGGGATACTTAGGGGACTGAGTCACCCAGGCGCCCTTCCCCAAACTTTAAAGTGCTGTTTGTTGTCTTCTGGTTATATGAGTTTCTGGTGTGATGTTGGATATCATCCTTACCTGAGTTTCTCTTGATGTAATGAGTTTTTTGTCTGCAGCTTTTAAGATTTTTTATCATTTTTTTTTAAAATTTGATCATGATGTGCCTTTTGTGTTTTTATTGGGATGGAAGAGGATTTATCTGCTTGAGATTTGTTGAACTTCTTGAATCTGTCGGGTTATAATATTTGTCAAATTTTTGGCCTTTATTTCTTAAAATACTGCTTTCTTTTCTCAACTCTTTCTCCTTTTTTTTTTGGACTCTAGTTACACATGTTAGTATGCTGGGTTTTTTCTCTTCAGTCTTTTTTCTCTGTTTTCTTTATTTTGAATTGTTTCTGTGATTACCATTATGTTGAGCTAGGGAACAAATCACCTCTAATTCCAGAAGAAAGGTGCAGCTACATAGTTTGCCTGGAATTAAGGTACATAGTTTCAGAATTTTAAATATAAGAGAAAATTATATTCTTAATATAAACACTGTCTTTCCACTATTCCTCTGCCTTATTTCCTAAGTCTTCTATCAAGGCTGTCTTATCAGTTCAATTTTTTTCCTTTTCATTCTGTCATACTGGAATCTTTTCTGAAGTCAAGTAATTCTCACCACTGTTCAATAATCACACTGTATTCCTCCCCAGCTTTGTGTTTCCCAGTTTTCTGTATGGAATGGAAGTGTCTCTTATTTCCCTTTGTTTTAAATAAACAAGGGAATATTCAAGACATAAAAGATTGATATAAACATTTGTGCAACCCAAATCTATCAAATCTTTTCTTCATATTTTTATTTTTAGGAAATAAAGCATAAATTCAGCATTTCCCCTCCCTTTGCCTCCTTTTCATTATCCTGAATTTCTAGGTGTGTTTTATATTATAACACACACATACTTTATTATATACAGAAAGAGAACAAGAGAGTATAATCATATAAAAATATGTATAGGAATCATTTAAGACATATATATACACATATGTTTTGCATTTTTTCATACTTTATATAAATGGTACAAATGATATAATGTATATCATTCTGCACTTGCAACATTTATGAAATGTATTCATGCTGATGTATAAAAATGTTATACATTTATTTTTAACTGTTATACAATATTTCATTATGTGAATATACCACAGTCTATTTATCTAGTTACTTGTTGACAGTTTGTTTCCCATTTTTGTTGTTAGAAACAATGCTCCTACAGACATTTTGTATATTATTCCTTCTGTACATATATGAAGATTTCTGCAGGATGTATATCTAGAAGCAAAATTATAAAATGAGTATGCACATTTTTATGGGTTATTGTCCATTTTTACATTACAAACTGTTACAAACATTACAAACTGTTTACATTACAAACTGTTACATCAGTTTACACTTTCATCAACAGTAAGATTCCCATTTCTCCTCATTTTTACCACATATACATACCTTCTGTAACATATTAATCTAATAATAGTTAATGATACTTTTGAGCAATGCTAAGGGGGCCAATTATACTTATGCCATATTGTACATGATGGTTAATTTTATGTGTCAACGTGACCAGGTGAAGAGATGTACAGATAGCTGGTAAAACATTATTTCTGGTTGTGTCTGTGAGGGTGTTTCCAAAAGAGAGTATCTTTGAATGGGTAGACTGAACAAAAAAGATTGCCCTCACCAGTGTAAGTGGGCATCATGTAATCCACTGAAGGCCTGAATAGAACAAAAAGCAGAAGAAGGGCAAATTTACTGTCTTGCTTGAGCTGGTACATTCATCTTCTCTTTCCCTGGAACATCATTGCTCCTGATTCTCTGACCTTACAACTCAGATTGGGACTTGCACCATTGACTTCTCTGGTCCTCAAGCTCTCTGGTTTGGGCCAGAACCACCACCAACTTCTCTGGGCCTCTAGCTTGCAGATGATAGATCATAGGATTCCTCAACCTTCATAATGGTGTGAATTAATCCTCCTCATACATCTCGTGCTGTCTATTTATCTATATCCTATTTATTTTTTTTCTCTAGTGAACCCTGACTAATATACTGCACTAAACACGCATTCTCCTATTGTAATACAATTACATTTTTTTCTTTTCCTGCAATAAACTTCTTCACAATTATTTGCTTAGCATAATACCCCAAATGAAAATTATTGCCTAAGTTTATAAATATATGAAGCTCTTCATAAGTCTTTCGGAAGGGTTGTATTGATATAACTATTTCAGTGTGTGTGTATATATATATTACTATTTCAGTATATATATATATATATATATATATATATATATATATATATAGTCATGACCGGAGCCAAAGTTGGATGCATAAGCCATCCAGGCACCCCATTTAAAAATATATTAATATTTGATAGTTTAGTTTAATATTTATGTATTTCATTATTTTTAGAAATATTTTTTAATATTTATTTATTTTTGAGACAGAGACAGAGCATGAATGGGGGAGAGTCAGAGAGAGAGGGAGACACAGAATCCGAAGCAGGCTCCAGACTCTGAGCTGTCAGCACAGAGCCGGACGTGGGGCTCGAACTCACAGATCGTGAGATCATGACCTGAGCTGAAGTTGGATGCTCAGCCGACTGAGCCACCCAGGAGCCCCTGTATTTCATTATTTTTATTAGCACTTACTATATTGCTCTTGAGATGAAAAAATTCCATATACCTATTAATTAAATGTCTTCTTGTACAAATGGTCCTTTGTACATTCAAAATAGATTTTAACATTATTTAAAAATCATATCTGTGTAGGGGCACCTGGCTGGCTCAGCTGGTAATGCACAGGGCTTCTGATCTTCAGGTTTTGAGTTCAAGCCCCAAGTTGGGCATAAAGCTTACTTAAAACAACAACAAAAAAATCACACCTGTGTAGAATCTCTAAAATGTATGTTTGTCTTACATGAAATTTTAATATAAAATACAAAGTGTAATTATAATACATTGCATCAGATTTGAAAAACAGATATCAGAAATTACAAGTCTGTATGCAGTACACAGTCTTGTTAGGTTAATTTAATAATGGTTAATGGTTTTGTTCAAAAACATTTGGGACTTACCTTAATTGCATTTGTTTGAATATCCTCAATGACAACATTTTCACTTTGTATGTTGAATGTGAATTTATTTAGAGAAACAAAACTCATTTTTGTCAGATTTGATAAAAAACTTAGTGTTAAGTATCAAAAATAGTTTCATCTGAAACATACTATGAGGCTAAGAATTTTCATTAGGAATTAATTTCAAGATAAATATTGCCCATTCTGTTTCAGAGAATCTTCCAAATGCTTTAGCAATTATATATAAGAATCCTTACTGAGTGTTTTTTCTGTGGTGTGAATTTTGTATGAACATGTCATTTATGTCAAGAAATTAAATCGTTTTCAATTGTGATTTTGACACAGGCTTAGAATATAGAAATGTTGGTATCAAGTTTTCACTCCTTTTCACTCAGAGTTCATGGTGCACCTTTAGAGCAACTTTTTTATTCTCTGGCCCAGCTAATATATTATACTGTTTAAGAACATGGGTGCTAGGGTCAGATTGCCTGGATTCAAGTCTAACCTATACTGGTTAACCAGCTCTGTGGTCTTTGAAAGTTAGTTAACCCCTGTTTTTCAATTTTGTCATTTGTACAATGGGGATAATATTGGGTCATCATGAGAGAATACTTGTGAACACTAAAAATGAGTAATATTTGTGTGTTTAAAACAGTGTCTAGCACATTGAAACACTAATATTAGCAGCTATTATTATTTTTTTAATTTAATTTAAAAAATCTTAATTCCAATAGCTGATGTTATTATTATTATCATCTTATCTCTCTTTTCTCACATTCAGTCAGTTGCCACCTTTGTAAAGCAGTGCCTTGTTCTTAGTTGTCACTCAATATATGTTTATTGATAAACCAGTGAAAGAGTAAAAACTCTTGTTTAAATTTTTCTTTAGAGTAAGTCATATTCTTTGACTAACCATAACTCTTTAGTAATCTTTCTTTCAATTATCCATTTGGATGCACTAAATATATGATCAGCACTGTCCTGAGGTAGGTGGTTTCCAAGCCCAACAGCCTCAGAATCACATAGGCCCCACTCTGCTCAATTCAGCCAATCTGAGGCTGAACCAAGAGTCTAGTTTACTAAAAACGCTCTACACATGATTCTGATACTCAGCTAGTTTGAAGTATCATGAGAGGCTTTTCTACTTTCATGAAAACCTTTCTGAGATCAGTTAAAAAAAATCTTGTTGACCTAAGTTTATCCTGTCTAGCTTTTACCTGCTTATGTATATTCTTTTGTAGATTTAATTTAAGTACAATTTTTAAATCTAAATTTATTCTAAAATATTTATTCTAAACCTTTCTTTCTTTCTCTTTCTTTTTCTTTCTTTCTTTCCTTTTCTTTCTTTTCTTTCTTTCTTTCTTTCTTTCTTTCTTTCTTTCTTTCTACTGTAAAGTTGTTCTTTTTACTCTAAATCATTTGTTTCTAATGTGGGCTGTGTGTGTGTGTGTGTGTGTGTGTGTGTGTGCTCCTGTGTGGGTTTCTTTAGCATCATCTCCGGCCTGGGGGCAATGTGGGCTGTGTGCATGTGTGTGTGTGTGTGTGTGTGTGCGCGCGCTCCTGTGTGGGTTTCTTTAGCACCATCTCCGGCATGGGGGCTGTCCAGCCTTCGGAGCACTGTTGCTCCAGGTTAAAGCTTGTTCGGACTTGTCCTTGCTGTGATCACTCCTTCCCTGCTTCTTCAAGCCATGCAGGAGAATCAGTCTCATTACTTTAAAATCGCTCCTCAAAAGCTCAGTAAATTCTACTGTCCAATTTTCTCCTGCCAAATTTTACTAAAAATCAGGATCTTGTCACAGAATTGGGATATTTCCCAGATTGTACAAAATGAATATAGGAATTGATGGGAGTAGGGGAGGGAGGATGAAGATAGAAAGCCAGAATATAGGTTTGAAGTACTTCTATAGATTTTATTAATATTATTCAACGTTAGACTCTAGATTTTTAATCCTTTCTAACCTACCACCTGTTTGACATTTAGCTGTTACATCTTATTGTGACCCTTTTTTTCCCCTTTTTCTAAAAGTATATTTGTGCTGATACAATAAAAGATAGAATTCAGTTCTTGAAGCCCTCTGCAAATGTCATTGGACGCTGGGCAGTAAACATAGCCCAAATAACCTGATGTCAGGAAATATAAAAATCAAGGTAGCATTTTAATGACAACAGCTTTAAAAAAGTGATGTCTGTTTAAGGAAAACAGTCTTTTGTTACATTTAGGTACTGACTGGAAATTAGAAAAGAAAATAGGACTTGAAAAGGAAATCATTGCTTTAATCTTTTTCCTTTAAACATTTACTCATACAATATCATGAGAAAAGCTTTTGGGGAAAAGAATAACAGTCGTGATGATGATTATATTATCTTGTATTTTTGTGCCATTGTGTAAACCAATTGCATTAATTTCCTGGTGTTTTGGCTGTTGTGAGAACTTTAGTACACATTAGAAATGCTATTATTTCTCTTCCCATATCCTTATTAATTAAAACATAATCTTTCTGTAATTACACTTGTGTATTTTCTGCTTTGAGGATCTTTATATTAATCACTGATTTTTTTAAAGGAAAAGACTAAAACACAAAAATGCAATATGAAAGCTTTCTCTATTTAGTGAAAACATACTTTAGAGAGGAGATATGTCTGCGTTTTGTATTGCTATTTCTTTGAAATATATAACATTGATTTTTCAAAAAGAATAGCCAATTGATAAATGCAGGTTGAACACACAATCTTTGTTAGAAGATGTGGACAGAAATATAGAGTATACATTACAAAAACAACTATTTTTTAGTTAAATCCCACTTACATATTTTTCTAATAATTGTTCTGTACAAAAAATGAAGTGGAAATGCCTTAGTGACTTATTTTTTAAAGTTAGAAAAAAACCCATGTATTGTATATATTTTATCAAATGTTGGATCATTTATAACAGTAAATGTTTAATTATTTATTTTTAAAGTATCCTCTTACAGTAAATTAATTCTTTAATGGAGTAATCTCAGTGTACAATCACTGGAATGACACATGGAGAAGTGCATGGTTTTTCTATGTAAGATATAGTTTCTAGTGACAGCATCTGAATCTTTTCTTAGAGTTACTTCTGGTTTTCTACCATATATCTAGCAGGCAGATGGATTACTTTTATGGACTACTTTGTGTTATTCCTTTAAATACATATATACTCAAACTGTTTGTGATTTTATTCACTAAGATAACTTTTCAAAATTTACTTGAGTTGTTTATAGCCCTCCAGATCAGAAAATCTAAAAATTTGTGTTTTCATTATATCACTTAAAATCGTTTGAAGTTCATATATTTCAGCTTGTATTCATAGATAGACCTACCTATTTTCAAATGTGCAAATCAGCACAAGACCCAAAGTAAGGATATATCACCTAGTTTCTTGCCATAATATCTTTATCTTTGTAGAAATGCGAGTTGCTTGTTTTGGACACTGGTGTGAAATGTTAACATTTGAGCCGACCTCCCCACCTTTTTTTCTATTCTGTCCCTCATCTTGCTGTAGGCTCAGTGTTGTGGAAAAGGAGGGGTTTGTCCTAGTAGGGAAGATTCTTCTCACCTCACTTATACTGTTTCTGAGAGAAATGTGTTTTTGAATTTTATGCTATTATTAAAGGCGTTTAGTGAAACAAAATCCACCAAAGATTGAGAATGAATGGAATTATTCTGCTGGGCACACAACAATCTGATTTATGTTTTGGAAAGACCACTCTGGCCCTTCTGAGAGTAGAAACAGGAAAACCAATCAGCACATGGGAGGAAAAATGGGGGATATCTTTCAAAACTAAAGGCCACATACCACCTCTGTCCACTTGGGACAGCTACATCTGAGTGGTCAGCACTGAAGGCACTCTCTGGGCTTATCTATGAGATGAGTGCTGGGGCAGCTGGAGGGGTTTCTGCTGCATGAAACATGAAGCGCCCACCTTGGGATTATAGCATAGGGCTGCCTTAACCTATTTGATCCAAACAATTTGGTTTTATGACATCCACTTGTCATTTCTGCACTAGTGAGGTCTGCAGTGGGTTAAATGGCCAGGTTAGAGTTCTTCAGTAGTTTGGACTCTAGGGAGTAGATCTGCCTCTTTTGCAAACAGATACTATCCACAACTGCAGCTGAGTAAGTCAGAGTTCTCAAGGGTGCAGAGGAGTATCACAACACATTATGGATTCTGTGTGATCTGAGTTCAAGTGTTATAGACTTTCACAATAAAGATTCACCTCAAGATTTTTGTATACTATAAATAATTGCTTTTAAACTTTCATAAGCATTAAGAAGCATTAGAAAATTTATGTGTGTTTAATCCTCTATCAATCATCCATTTATCCTTTTTTTTTTATTTTCCATGACCCCTGGCCCAAGGGGAAAATAATATTCATATTGTTTCATATTATTTATATTAATAGTTATAACTTCTTTATGTCTGGATTAGTAGGAAGTCCAGTGTTTCCCTGGTATTCTTCTCTTTTGAAGTTTCTTGGTGTCCTGTCCCATTAACACATCTCAGTCGGGACCATCTCATTGCATTAGTGAAGCTGTACTAACAGCGCTAATACCTCTAAAGGGAAGGGGTCAGGAATTCCAAGTCTGCCCTGGATGCTCCTCGTTCACTCTGCACAGAAGTATGGGATAGGTAGTTTTGTTAAGACACAGATAGGACTGTGTGACACCCTTCTCCTGAAGCAGTAACTGTCTTCTTCCCTTATGTTTATGAGACTAACAAGAGCGATTCCAAAGCTTTCCACAACAGAAAAGGGCTTGCTCTACGGAGATTTGCTACCTCCATTGATAGGTGGAGAAGTGGCTGACAAGTTTAAAATGGCACCTAAAAAACAGATCAAAATATTTTGGCTAATTGGGGATTTCGTGAGTACACACACACACACACACACACACACACACACATATAAGTGTATATATCATATCTATATACACATGCAACATAATCTCTAGATCACTAGTATTGAACAAAATTTATATTTTACTTGTTTGGACAGGTTTGAATTTGCTTTAGACAAATTTTTTTTTAATGTGGTATTTTTAACCCTATTTTGGACATGGATTTGATGAAAGAATTTATCCATATTCATTGCATATTCATCAGTTAAATATATAACTATTAAAGCCTCTTGCTTAACTTTTATTTATATGACATGAATATTTAAAATTATATATATAAACTTGCATCTTTATATATAATTGCCTATGTGTTTATAATACTTTATTTCTTGTATTAGTAAAATTACTAAAGGTAAGAAACAAATTACCTAAATTAACATATTTTTTAAATTTAACAACATTATATAGCCAATAATCTCCTTTCCTTCACAAGGAAATTTATATTAGTGAGCTAAAATGATAAAAACACATTTCTGTTATCTTATTTGTAAACTGTAATTTCTGAAGATCAATTTAAAGTATATTGTCTCTTTAAATGACATTAAATTAGACCTCAGTCATCTGTTTACTGTCACTTCCTATTATTTTGTACTTATTCATCAATCCTTAGGGGAAATCAGAGCCTGTGTAGGTCTCTCTGATCTGCATAATGCTCAGTGAGGGTGTGGTCAGAAGGTGCCTCTCCTCCCTATAGACTGACAGTCTTAACCAATATCCCGCCCACTGTTAATCCCACTGGGTCCTGGCCCTGTGAAGCACAGTGGATGCTACTCTTAAAAAGTAACTTTAAAATTACACCCTACTATTTAAATATTAAAATCTATTTTTACATCAAAAATGACCAAATGAAGTTTAGTCATTTTTGTTCACTATTTTATGTCTCATCAGCAAAGTTTCTTATGGTCAAAATGTTAACCATTGTTCCAGGATTTTCACCTCAGTAAATCCATGTGCAAATGACCTTCATTTTTAATAGTCAGGGGATTATATATGCACACATTTCTCATTATGGAGACATATTGTTTGCAACAGTGAAATGAAAGAATCAAGGCCCCATGTGGTCACCTGGTCACCCTATTTTGATGAAGACTGCTCTTCTTTTTCACATGAATTAATGTTTTTCATTCATTTTTTAAAATGTAGCAGTTGTCCTATAAGTGAGTAAATAATCTTCTGTAAGATTACGGAAATTTATAAAGTATGAAATGAAAGTCTCCTAATCAAAACCATTCCCCAGATATAACTGCTGTTAATAACATTTTTAGGCATATTCATATTATATTCTGTAATTTGTTTTATTATTTACCATACCATAGGCCTCTTTCCACATCAGTACATGACCACTTTTCATGTCCATATGTATATGTATTCTATTATGTTTGGTTTGGGGGAGCTAGTAACTCCTCCTTTAGATGTTGCTAAATAGATAATTTGATAAATAGACCCAGGAGCTAGGCAGGAATTAAAATACAGTCACTATTTTACTATTGATTAGGCTAAATTTGAGAACACTTTTTTTTTTTTTAATTTTTTTTTTCAACGTTTTTATTTATTTTTGGGACAGAGAGAGACAGAGCATGAATGGGGGAGGGGCAGAGAGAGAGGGAGACACAGAATCGGAAACAGGCTCCAGGCTCTGAGCCATCAGCCCAGAGCCCGACGCGGGGCTCGAACTCACGGACCGCGAGATCGTGACCTGGCTGAAGTCGGACGCTTAACCGACTGCGCCACCCAGGCGCCCCGAGAACACTTTTTTAAAAAAATGTTTATTTATTTTTGAGAGACAGAGTGACAGAGGGCAAGTGGGGGAGGGGCAGAGAGAAGGAGACACAGAAAGCAAAGCAGGCTCCAGGCTTGGAGCTGTCAGCACAGAGCCCAACGCAGGGCTTGAACCCATGAACCGTGAGATCATGACCTGAGCTAAAGTCCGACGCTTAACTGACTGAGCCACCCAGGTGCCCCTGAAAAGACGGTTTTAACATGAGGCTAAAATAGCCCCTGAATTAAATTTATCACTCTGCCTGGGGTGAAATGACCAAAGAACGGCATGCTTTCCCTGAAGGACAGCAAATCACTGTCCTGGCAGAAAAGAAACATCACAGCTAAGGAGCTGGAAGGGGAGAGAGATAGAGAGCAGGGTGTGGAGGAGGCACCATTCTAGCCATACTAGTACGAACTCCTAGAATTAGAATTACTGCATCAAAGAATATCCACATTTAATTTTTCCAAAGATATTACCTAATAAATAGGTTTACGCCTTTGTATAATAGGTGAATTAATATTCCATTCCCTACATTCTCACTTCTATTCACGTGTGTCAGCCTGATGGATTAAGAAATTATCTCACTTAAAGAATCTGTTGACTGATTATTAAATGAAATTAAATATATTTCTATATGTTTATTGGTCACTTGTATTTCTTTTGTAATTTGCCCCTTCATAATCTTGCCCAATTAACTATGTTCATCTTCTCTTTTTGAGTTGTGAACATTCTTTATGGATTAAGTGTATTTAAATAATCTGTCATTTAGAAATGTAATACATTTCTCCCTGTTTATCACTTATCTTTTAGATTTTCTAGTGTCCTTTGGCATATAGTAGTTAAATTTCTATTAAATCAGCTGTCACTTTTTTTCTTCCAGCTTTTATTTTAAATTCTAGTTAGTTAACATACAGTGTAATATTGGTTTCAGGAGTACAGTTTAGTGATTCATCACTTACATATAACAAACACCCAGTGCTCATCATACCAATCTCAGCTGTTGCTTTTCTTTAGCACAGGGCTTGAACTCACAACCCTGAGATCAAGACCTGAGCCAAGATCAAGTGTCAGAGGCTTAACCGACTGAGCCACCCAGGTGCTGCCACTGTCATTTTTCAAAGAATAGTTTCTTGTTTTTGTATCATGCTAAGCAAGATTTTTGCATTCTAAGAGTATAAGAATATTTTTCTCTAGTTTTCCTCTATGGGTTGTCTACTCTCAGTACTGTCATTTAATGCAGTACCAGAAGTCCTAGCCACAGCAATCAGACAACAAAAAGAAAGAAAAGGCATCCAAATTGGCAAGGAAGAAGTCAAACTTTCACTATTTGCAGATGACATAATATTCTACATAGAAAACCCAAAAGATTCTGCCAAAAAATTGCTAGAACTGATACACACATTTGGTAAAGTCACAGGATACAAAGTCAATTTAAAGAAATCTGTTACATTTCTATACACCAATAATAAGGAGTAGAAAGAGAAAGCAAAGAATCAATTCCATTTACAATTACACCAAAATAATAAGATGTCTAGGAATGAACCTAACTAAAGAGGTGAAAGACCTGTACTCTGAAAACTGTAAAACACTGATGAAAGAAATTGAAGATGATACAAAGAAATGGAAAGACATCCTATGCTCATGGATTGGAAGAACAAATATTGTTAAAATGTCTATTCTGCCTGAAGCAATCTACACATTCATGCAATCCCTATCAAAATATCACTAGCATTCCTCACAGAGCTAGAATAAACAATCCTAAAATTTTGTGTGGACCATGAAAGGCCCTGAATAGCCAAAGCAATCTTGAAAAAGCAAAGCAAAGCTGGAAGCATCACGATTCTGGATTTCAAGTTATATTACAAAGCTGTAGTGATCAAGACAGTATAGTACTGGCACAAAAACAGAGACATAGATCAATGGAACGAATAGAAAAACCGGAAATGACCCTACAACTATATGGTCAAATCATCTTTGACAAAGCAGGAGAGAATATCCAATGGAAAAAACACGGTTTTTTCCACAAATGGTGTTGGGAAAACTGAACACCAACATGCAAAAGAATGAACCTGGACAACTTTCTTACCCATACACAAACATAAATTCAAAATGGATGAAAGACCTAAATATGAGACCTCAAAACCATCAAAATCCTAGAAGAGAACACAGGCAGTAACTTCACTGACACCAGCCAGAGCAACTTCTGACTAGGTATGTCTCTTGAGACAAGGGAAACAAAAACAAAAATAAACTATTGGGACTTCATCAAGATAAAAAGCTTCTGCACAGAAACAATCAACAAAACTAAAAGGCATCCTTTGAAATGAGAGAAGATGTTTGAAAATGACATATCTGATGAGGGGTTTAGTATTCAAAATGGATAAAGAATTTATCAAACTCAACATCCAAAAAACAAATAATCCAGTTTAAAAATGGGCAGAAGACATGAATAGACATTTTTCCACAGAAGACATACAGATGGCCAACAGACACATGAAAAGATTCTCAACATCACGGATCAAGGAAATACAAATAAAAGCTACAATGAAATATCATCTCATACTAGTCAGAATGGCTAAAATGAACAGCACAGGAAACAAGGGTGTTGGCAAGGGTGCAGAGAAAGAGGATCCCTTTCTCTTTAAGATGTAAGAAACAGGATCTTACACTGGTGGGAATGCAAAGTGGTGCAGCCACTCTTGAAAATAGTGTGGGTTCCTCAAAAAGTTAAAAATATACCTACCCTCTGATCCAGCAATTGCACTACTGGGTATTTACCTAAAGAATACAAAAATACTGGTTCACAGGGATACATGCACCCTTATCAACAATAGCCAAATTATGGAGACAGCCCAATGTCCATCAATTGGTGAATGGATAAAGAAGATGGGGGATATATATATATATATATATATATATATATATATGTATGTAATACTACACAGCCATAGAAAGAATGAAGTCTTGCCATTTGCAATGACGTGGGTGGAGACAGAGACTATTATGCTAAGCAAAATAAGTCAGTCAGAGAAAGACAAATACCATAATGATTTCACTTGTAATGTGGAATTTAAGAAACAAAACAGATGAACATAGGGGGGAAAAAAGAAAAAGAGACAAACTGTAGAGAACAAACTGAGAGAACTGTACAGAGCAAACTATAGAGAACAACTGAGGGTTACTGGAGGGGACATGGCCCGGGGGTCAGGGATGGGTTAAACAGGTGATGGGTATTAAGGAGGGCACTTGTGATGAGCACTGGATGTTATATGTAAGTGATGAATCAGTAAATTCTACACCTGAAACTAATATGTTAACTAACTAGAATTTAAACAAAAACTTCAACAAGGAAAAAAAAAGAATATTTTTCTCCTATTATTTTATTTTTTTACTTTTCAATCTTTAATTTATATGGAATTTATTTTTGTCGTTATGCTAGGAGTATAAAAGCCCATACTTCCCTTTCATAAAAACTAATTCATTTATTTGCGGTGTAGAACTTTAAAAAATATCAACTACGGGGCATCTGGGTGGCTCAGTTGGTTGAGCGTCCGACTTCAGCTCAGGTCATGATCTGTCAGTTCATGGGGTCAAGCCCCGCATTGGGCTCTGTGCTGACAGCTCAGAGCCTGAGCCTGCTTTAGATTCTGTCTCCCTCTGTCTCTGCCCCTCCCCTGCTTATGCTCTCTCTTTCTCTCTTAAAAATAAATAAACGTTAAAAAAATATATCAACTGTGCTTAGCTTTTTCTTAAAGCTCATAAATGAATTATTC
This sequence comes from Felis catus, assembly GCF_018350175.1. Classification (NCBI taxonomy): domain Eukaryota; kingdom Metazoa; phylum Chordata; class Mammalia; order Carnivora; family Felidae; genus Felis; species Felis catus. The sequence continues at coordinate 85,481,256 of NC_058377.1, read as the reverse complement.
TGAAAGGTTACGTATTCCATAACAGCTTATATTGAATTTTAAGTACGACTGCATATAGGCTCTACATTATGAATTCTTGTAGCAGAAAATGCAAAAAAGGAAAACTGCACCATTGATAGCTTGTATGTCAGAGGTCTTCAAAGTATTGAAAGCGATTATTCCATTTGGTTTTTTTCTGATTAGAGAACAAAGTACCTAGGCATGTCTGTATGTAATTAACTCATCTAATCTTGATCCAGGAAGCACGTTTGATTTATCTCATATTGAAATGAACTCTCAAATCCCAAAGCCTCACAACTTAAAACAGTGGAGGTGGTATGGGGAAATAGGGGAAATAATTAAAAAAACAACTCAGGCAGCAGCCAATGTGGATTATAGCCACTGATTTGGGGGATACAATTGTGTGTATATAAATATTTGTTTCTTATTAACATAGATGGTCTCTAATAAAGAGAAAAATGATTAAATCATAGTCTAGCCAGTCAAGACATCATACAGTCTTCATTATAATAATTGTTATTACACATTTATTGTTAGGATAGTTTGTATGTCCTGTGAAAAATACAAAAGCTTAAGCATGTGAGGGCAATCTAGCTCTGATTCCCCAGTTCATTCTAACTGATGAAAATGGATTCTTGAATATGCATGTGGAGTCATGGAGGATGATCATCTATAAATAAGAAAAATTACTTTGTCTAGAGTTTAAATTCATACATGTTTTCAGAAGTAGCCCTTGATAAATAGCCTTCTTGAGAATATATGCAACTTGTCTGCTTATGGCAAAGGAACAGACTCCAAGGCAATAGAGATATTTATCCTTTCATGGCTCAGGAAGGCAGTAGTATCCAGAGGTAAGAGTCAGACCTCCTGGCTTCAAATCCCCTCCCTGTCTCTTACTGTGAGACTGAATAAGATAACCTCTATGCCTGGGGATTCTTACAGTCTGAATGAGAATATCTATAGGGTTCTGTGAGTGTTAATGATTAACATAATTAATCATTTTAATTAATACACAAAAGGCTGGGAATAATGGTTGGCCTATTCTGAACTCCATAGTAGGAGCTCAGTAAATGCTATGGTTCTTTAGTATTTACCTGGAGCCTCATACAGGAAGGTAGTACTTCTTAGGAATGGAAATGATTGGTGGTAAGTGGGATGGTGTCTCCAGCCATATACAAGGATTTACTACTGAAGAATTACCTTCTCTTTGCCAGGAAAGGCCCTGACTTGGATCATTCAAGGAAAGCAGAAAGGGGTGCCTGGCTGTCTCAGTCTGTAGACTATATGACTCTTGATCTCAGTCATGAGTTCAAGTCTCACACGGGCATAGAGTTTACTTAAAAATCAAATTAAAATTAGAAAAGAAAAGAAAAGCTGAGAAATCTAGTGGGTTCCAGCAGCCTGAGGAACTGGCACACAAAATTTTCACATACACTTGAAGGATGATTGAATCCTGGTGAGAAAAATATGGGCATGAATGTGAGGATAGACTAAGATTTATTGAGCACCTCCAGTGTGACAGACACTGGTAGACATTTATGTTTGCTCACTGATTAATAATAAAAGTGAAAGGAGGAAGAACTAGGCTAGGCTAGTCCCTCATTGCTAGGCTTACCCCTCATTTGTTTTTTTTCCTCTGGTCCAATCCCATCGTATTATCTCTGGTGGACCTTCCCTCTTCCTTGAACTTTACTATACATTGGTTTCTCTTCACTTTATGCTTATTCCTCTATCCTAGCAGGAATCCTTCCACAACTCTTCTATTCCCTTGACAAACCTTCCCAGTGTTATTTCATATTGCTAAAGAACTCAGAAGAGGAATTTTTATTCTCTGTCTTAAGTTTTCACCATGAAGTCATTGTTCAACCCCTTAACTGACTTTTGCCACAATTAGACTGACTTTTGTCTCAGTCAGTTTTGTCTCTGACTGAGACCCACTGTGCAATGACTGTCCCTCTAAATACTTCAACCACACGTTATAGATGTTCTAGGACTTTAGATTTCATCTAAGTTTATTCTTTAAATTCCACAATTCCTGGTATGTTTGGCAGATAGTAGGTACTCAAATAAATACATACCATCAAATGTGAAATTTAAAGTGTTAGGGAAACATCATGTTCAAATGGATACTTGGAGAATCAGAACTTGGATTTAAACAAGTAGTAATTGCAGAAATACAAAATCTTCAGCCCGTGGCATGGAGGTAGGTGTAAACAATATTGTTCTCTCAGAAAACATACTTGGGAGGGAAAAAGGCAGAAATTTTTAAAAAGGAGAACACAGGTGAATGGTCTGAGGGAAGTAAAACCAGAGAGTTCACAAGAGCCAGATGGCTTTCCAAAGTAATTAAATACTGGCAAATATTACAGAAAAATTAAGGAGGATGGAAAAAACCCTGTGGATTTAATAAGTAAGGGGTATTATTACCCTTTTCAACATTTAGAGAATTACTTGTATTAAAAACATTAGAGGCATATAAGACCAAGTTCTTGCCTTAAAGGGCTTAAAGAGGAGGAAGGCAGAAAATAAAACATATGCAAATGAATAAACAAGACAATTTTAGGTATTGTTAATTTCAGGTACTTGCTATCAAAGACATGAAGTAGGATATTGCTTCAGTAAGGGGTTGATTTTTGTTGATAAGGCAACCCTGAAAGAAGTGATATTCAAGTGGTGCTCTGAACGATGGGAAAGATCCATTCATGTGAACATGTGGTGGGAGAGTTTTGTAAGTAGCAAAAGCAATACAAAGACCCTGAAATAAGAAAGAGTGATACATTTGAGGGACTAAAGAAAGAAGGTCATCATGGCTTGATTATGACTGAGGGGGAGATCATGGAGAGTTTTATGAAGCATGATAAGGATTTTGTAGTTTACTTTTGAAAGATATTGGGAAATTTTAATCTTGGAGGTGAATGCTGACTCCTGTGTGGAGGAGGGCTGTAGGAAAATAAGAAACTACTTAGGAAGCTGCTGAAATATCCAGGCAGAAATTGATTTGCATGGATTATGAATGTTGTGAGGTTGGAAGAATGGAAATTGTGAGAAATAATAAGATTCAGGATACATATTGGAAATAGATCTGACAAAATATAGTGTTGGATTGGACTTTAAGTGTTAAGGAACAACAAGAATGGAAGATGCCTCTTATTTGGCCCGAGACCAAAATCTTGGCCCCATTTACTGAAATGAGGAAGATTGAGGTGAGGGAAGAGCATGTGTGCCAGAAGATAGTTAAGTGAGATGTTGAGTTAGTAATTGGGTGTACAAACAAAGAGATCTAGGTGGGAGATACAGGTTTGGCAAATATTAGCATGTAGATGGTATTTGAAAGTTTGTCAATGGTTGAGATAACCAAAGATGAGAGGGTAGGTAGAGAAAGGCAGATGACAGAACTTGGAATTCTCCAATGTCCTGGTTAAGGAAGGATGAACGAAAGGACCAAAGAAGGAATAGGTAACCGTTAAGGCACAGAGCTCAGAGAAAATGTTGTAAGAAGGAAGGAATGAACATATCAAATGGTGCTAAAAATTAAAATGAGAAGATAATGGAGAATTATCATTGGCCTTGACAAGATGTCAGTTAGTAGTGACCTTGATTTATACCAATGAACAGACTGTAACATAAAGGGTAAAATCTTTTATATTTTGACAATATAATGGGTATAAAATAGTATTACAGTAGTTTTCATGTTTAAAAAAATTACATTTCTCTCATTGTAAAGTGAACTTATTTTCATATATTTTTGGCCCATTGACCATTTTTCTCTTCAAATTGTCTGTATATTTTACCTATTTTTCTACTGTGAGATATTTTATCTTTTATTCTTGAATTGTAGTTCTTCATATATTCTGTATACTAATCCTTGCATTGCAAATACCTTCTCCTGTACATGTCTTATTTTCTCTAAGGCCATAAAGACATTCTATATTTTCTCTGTTAAGGTTTTGCTATAATAATATTTAGATCTTTTACCTATATGAAATTTGTGATGTACTATATAGGACCAATTTTTTTCCATATGAAAAGTCATGATGTTTTAGCAAATTTATTATCCTGATGATATATTTATTCACAGTAGGTTATATAATGCCATCTCTGTCGTATATCAAGTTTTCATATACGTGAGCCTCTTTTTTTTGGCTTCTATTTTCTACTCCATTATTTAATATTTTAGGCTCTATGTCAAATCTACATTCTCTCAATTAGTCTACTTTTATAATAAGTCTTGATATTTGGTAGGGCAAGTACCTCACTCTGTCCTTTCTCCTTTGTTTTTTTAAAATTACCCTTCTTACTTTTGACTATTTTCTCTTCCACAAATCAGCTTATGAAATTCTTTGAAAAATTTTATTGTAACTTTGATTGTAACTACAATAAACTTTACATTGTATTTGGGGGAGAATTTAATCTCAGTCTCTGAAAAAATTACTGAGAATTTTCTAAAATACAAGAAAAATAAAGGACCTCAAGTTGCCAGGGCCTTCAGAGTACTATAAGTCAAAACCAACAGGTTTTCTGTCTGCTATCAGTAACAATTAGAAAATGTTATAGAAAACATTTATCTAAAAACAACAAATTCTAGAAGGTTTGTAGGAGGAAATTTAACAAACGATGTAGAAGAGTGAAGTAAGCAGAAGAATGGCCTTCAAATACGTTCATGTGTTAATCCCCAGAACCTGTGAATATCCTGTTATATGGAAAAGGGAATTAAGATTATATATGGAATTAAGATTGTTAATATGTTGACCTTAAAATGAGGAGATTATCCATTAAAATAATGTGTGCTGCAGTTTGATAGCCAGCTATCATTTTATGAATGAAAATCCATATTTATGTAATCTATTCTTTACAGGCTTATAAAAACTACCCTGTAAAAGTATTGGATCAAGTATCTGTGTGGAAGGAGGAGACATTTGCTTACTAATTCAATTTTTAAAGTTTTTTTTTTTCAGATTTTGCTAGCGTCTTAAATATTTTTTGTAATTTATATCTAGAAAATTATCTGGTAAGTTTTCATATTTGGTGGTATAATTTCTGGTAAATTTTCATATTTGGTGGTATAAATCATACTATTTGCTTACAATTTTTAAAATTCTGTACTGTTTTATAATACGTTCTTTTTAATTCCTAATGTTTTTAATTCATGGATTTTTGCTTTATTTAAATTTATTGTGTTTTACTTCTAGTCTCTTAAATTGAATGCTTAAATGTATTATTTTATATCATTCTTAATGTTAGTAAGTGTATTTAAAGCTCTGCATTTCCCTTTAAGTAAAGCTTTGACTCATCCCACAGATTTTGACATATAGTATCAATGATATGCTGCAGTTGACTCATAGTACTCACAAGAGCTGATTGCATGCATCTCTTCCCAAATCCACATTTATATCTTGTACCTTGAAATTAGCCATGATGGGAGTATTTATGCCGTAGAAATTGGCAAGCTCTAAAAGTCAGCTTTTTGGTTTTTGGGTCCCCCCCTCCAAGAAAGTTGATTGTTAAAATATTTACCAGCACACTAATGTGTAGTATTTTTATTGTTGTTTAGTTCTAATTATTTTATAGTGTTAATGGTGATGTCCCTTTATCCCATAATTTATTTGGGAATATATTTTTAATTTTTCAAACATACAAAGGGTTAGTATCCAAAATCTATAAAGAACTTGTCAAACTCAACACCCAAAAAACAAATAACCCAGTGAAGAAATGGGCAAAAGACATGAATAGACACTTTTCCAAAGAAGCCATCCAGATGGCTAACAGACACATGAAAAATTAAAAATAGAACTACCCTATGACCCAGTAATTGCACCACTAGGTATTTATCCCAAGGACACAGGAGTGCTGTTTCGAAGGGGCACAGGCACCCCAATGTTTATAGCAGCACCATTGACAATAGCCAAAGTATGGAAAGAGCCAAATGTCCATTGACTGATGAATGGATGAAGAAGATGTGGTATATATTTGTACAATGGAATATTACTCGGCAATGAAAAAGAATGAAATCTTGCCATTTGCAACAATGTGTATGGGGCTAGAGCGTATTATGCTAAGCAGAATAAGCCAGTCAGAGAAAGACAAATATCATATGCCTTCACTCATATGTGGAATGTACGATACAAAACAGATGAACATAAGGTAAGGGAAGCAAAAATAATATAAAAACAGAGAGGGAAGCAAACCATAAGAGACTCTTAAATACAGGGAACAAACTGAGGGTTTCTGGAGGGGTGTTGGGTGGGGAGATGGGCTAAATGGGCAAGGGGCGTTAAGGAGGACACTTGCTGGGATGAGCCCTGGGTGTTATATGTAAGTGATGAATCACTAAATTCTATTCCTGAAATCATTATTACATTATATGTAATATTACATATTACATTATTACATTATAGGTAACTAACTTAGATTTAAAGTTTACATATATAAAATAAAGTCCTTATCTATAACAAACAAACAATGTGCTTTGTTCTTCTTTTAAAACTATCTTTTAACTGAAGATTTTTAATTTAATTACTTCTTGATTGAATAGCTTGGAAACAAAGCATCAGGGAGAGGACTTCTGTGCTATTATTTTATTAGTGGGTTAATTTCAGGAGCAGAAGCAATGGGTAAGGGGAATTAGAGATGGAGGAAGAGCCCATGCAAAAATGAGTTATAGAGCTTGCAACCATTAAGTGTGACTCAATTCTCAATTTGTTGAGCTACTCCCTTTTCAGCCACATGAACTACATCTCAGAACTGTCAGTTCTGTAGGAGAGAGAGGAAAAACATTATCCAATGGTTTTCTTTCCCATTGGTGAAATGTTAGCACTGAAGAGCATCAACTCTCTCACACTTCTAGGTTATACATATGAGATTACTCAACAGGTTCCTGTGGCATCCTATGCCTCAACATCAACAGGGGAGCCACTGGGTAGGAGTGAGAGGTCTACAATTAGGCCTGGTGAGGAGGTTCTATCAGGCCGTGCCAATGGGTGTTACAGGAAGCTGGAGCGCCTGTTATGTAGGTATCTCAGTCTATAGCCAGCAGCCTGTGATTTCAGAAACAGAACAAGTCACTGCTTGGGCTACTCTGGTCAAAAGGCAAGTGCTGAGATCTGGGGGATGGATGGGACACTGTATATGTGTTTTACAAAGCCACATTTATTCTTAAAAATCTATAGAGTTCTATGTTGTTCCCTTTTGCACTGACATGATTATTTATTTTGGATACACTTTGGTATAAATCATTGCATTTTGTAGTTATGTAGTTATGCTAAGCTTATGTGTGCTATGAGATTCTTAGGACTAAGATTTATAGTAGACAGAAATGGACACTTCTTTATTATTTTGAAAAAAAGAGGAAGACCTTCAGATCTTTAGTAACTTCACATTGTCATGCTTCCTGTGGAGCTGTGTCCTACATACGGATCTGGGGTAGCAGCTCTTTGACTCTTCAACTTTGTCCTCATCCTTTGCCTAACTTACTTTGGTCAGTGGCTATGCTTGGGTGGTCACCATTGGGGCAATATCAATAATGTATGCATAATCTTCTCTCAAACCCAGAATCAACACTTTAAGAATGATTGTCTTTCAAAAAGCTTGGGATAATTTTTATAAGTAATATTTATATCAATTTTTGTGAAAATAATTCCCCCTTTTGCTATAATCCAGGCTTTTCCTGCAATATAGTCTTGACATAAAATTATGTCACCACATTAAAGATTCCAAAGTAAAAAATAATTGGTGATCATCTTTTCTTTAGGATTACATATGCCACTAATTTTCTCCATGCACGCTTAAGTTAAAAATAATTGTTTTAATATTTATTTATTTTTGAGAGAAAGAGAGTGAAGGGTGGGGAGGGGCAGAGAGAGAGGGAGACACAGAATCTGAAGCAGGCTCCAGGCCCTGAGCTGTCAGCACAGAGCCTGACGCGGGGCTTGAACTCACAAACTGTGAGATCATGACCTGAGCCGAAGTCAGACCCTCAACTGACTGAGCCACCCAGGTGCCCCTTAAGTTTTCTTTGAAATAGACTTTATTATTTAAGTTTTAAGTTCACAACAAAATTGAAAGTACAGGTTTCCCATATACCCTCTGCCCCTACACATTCATAACCTATCCATAACATCTTTCCCCAGAATGGTAAATTTGCTATAATTGATAAACTTACACTGACACATCTTATCATCCAGAGTCTATAGTTTACATTAGTGTTCACTCTTGGTGTTACAAATTCTATGGGTTTGGACAAATGAAGAACGACATGTATTCACCATTATAGTATCTGTCATGCAGAATAGTTTTACTGCCTTAAACATCCTCTGTGCCCTGCCAATTCATCCCTCCCTCCAACCTAAATCATGGCAACCACTGATCTTTTTACTCTCTCTATGATCTTGCCTTTTCCAGAATGTCATATAGTTGGATTCATATAGTATGTAGACTTTTCATATTGGCTTCTTTCACTTAAAATTATGCATTTACGTTTCCTCTATGTAATTTCATGGCTTGATTGCTTATTTCTTTTTAGGGCTGAACAATATTCCATTATTTGGATATACTACAGTTTGTTTATACATTCATCTACTGAAGGGCATCTTGTTTGTGTCCCAGTTTTGGCAGTTATGAATAAGGCTGCTATAAACATCTGTGTGCAAGTTTTTGTGTACGCAGAAGTTTTTGACTCCTTTGGGTAAGTACCAAGGAGTGTAATTGCTAGATCATGTGGTTAAGAGTTTGTTTTGTTTTGTAAAGAATCTGCAAAACTGTCTTCTAAAGTGGCTCTATCATTTTGCATTCCTGCTAGCCATGAATGAGAGTTCCTGTTGCTTCATATCCTCACCATCCTCTCACTGTTCTCAGGACTCTGGATTTTGGCTCTTTTAATATGTGTACGTTGTTATTCTCTTATTGTTTTAATTGGCATTTTCCTGATGACATATAATGAGTATTTTTTCATATGCTTATTTGCCATCTGTATATCTTTGGGGAGGTGTCAAGGTTTTTGGCCCATTTTTTAATCAGGTCATTTGTATCCTAATTGTTCTTATTATTGAGTTTTAAGAGTTCTTTGGATATTTTGGAAAACAGTCCTTTACCAGATATGTCTTTTGAAAATATTTTCTCCCAAGCTTGTCTTTTCATTCTCTTGAGTCACTATGTTTTTCATTTCTCACTTATTAATTCATTTTGGTATCCATGTGTCTTAGTTTTAATTTTGTCCTTTTTTCACATTTTTGTTCTTTATAAATAAGTTATTCCTTTGCTTACCTCTTGTAGCATCCTAGAAGGCTAATTGCATCTAGACTAAATTCATGTTTCATTGTTTTTTTGGCTGTCTTTCTTGGCGTTTTATTTTTCATCTGGGTTGGCATTTTGATTTGCAAGCTTATTTTCAATGGAAATTTTTGTTTTTTTCCCCTTTCACCTTTCTTCTGTTGCCCACCCTTCATTGTCAAGCGGTTTTATGATTATCTTCCTGGACTAGCAGGGAGTTCAGAACCCAGTCTTTTAATGCATGTTGGAATTCCTACCAACAAGGCCACGTCTTTTTTCTCACTTATCACTTGGCTTTCTATATAATATATCATATATCCAAAGCAGTGGGTTAGATGCTTTTTTTTTTTTGTTCACCTGAGCCTCTTTTCCAAGGAAATGCCCTTATTGAACTCTGATTATGTGGAGCACCTTCATACTCATTAGCTCACAGGAATTAGACTCTCAACAGTATCTGTATACCTCCGCTGTTCCCAACTAACTGGCCAATAACTTTAATCCTTTCTTATCTCTGAAGTTTATCTCGGCTTTGAGCCTGGCTCTGTTGTTTGGATTTTATTTTCTTCTTTTTGATTTTATCTATCATTGTTATAAATTTGAAACAGTGCAAAATTTTCCTGGTGTGAATAGCTTGGACAAAATCACATAACTTTATGGTTCCATCATTTAAAACAAGTTAAAGGAGAATGGACAGTATGAGAGGACCACAGTACCTACCATGCCAGACTTGCTGCTGGAGTGGAGATTTGTGGGCTGGGTACCTAGGTTCATAGTCTTAAGTGCCTTGTATTTTTTTATGGCTCATGGTTCAAACAACTTTTGAGATTTTTGACACTGTGATGCAATATGGAGGCAGACTCAGAATTCACAGTCCCTGTATCTCCTTGCCTGTATCAAAGTGAAGCCAGCTGGAAATCTAAAAATGATTTATTTAAAAACAAATACCATTTTTTTTTTTTACTTTTCAACTTAAGGCTATACTTTTAAGGGGAAAAAGCCTTCAGAAGCATAAAAGAAAATGTGCTAACTCTGACATATCCTGTCTGATGACAGTGAGTTACAGTCTTTTAAAGATTAAAATGAATGGCTTGTCTAATTTGTTCGCTTCATTTTCATTTCCCAATTGTCTTATTTTTATCCCCCCAGTCATATATCATACTTCTAAATCTCTGTCTTACTTTTGCAAATTTCACAGTTTTATTTTTTTTTAATGTGGCCAAACCCTTTCTGATTTAATGCTTCATCTTGTATTTCACCATATTTTTTTCCTCTCCCTCTCTGTCTTGATTTTTAGTTTGGGCACCACTTCTTCATATATTTTTGTTCAATGATTGGTTATTTTAGGCAAGCTAGGTGGGGGAAAGGGTACTGGGTGTCAAAGGCAATGTCAAGAAACCTTAAGAAACTATCTGGGTGCAGATGGTGATTGTGGATATTGTGACACTGTCTTCTTGCTTTGAATATCACATTTTCTAGACTTGATATCTCCTTAATTATTCAATACTTTCTTAAAATGTTTAAGCTATATAAGTGGGTAATTAATATGACAGACTTTTGACATTTATAAAATGACCATATTGAAAAAGTGTATGGCTGCTATATATTTCCTAATAATGTTAATATATTATTTAATTTTAATAACACAGATTTTAATTTAATATTTAATATATTTTATATACTTGTTCAAGAAGCATTTGTCAGCATACAATAAAAGAAAGATGCAAAGAAATCATTGAAATAAGAAATAACCTAGTAGGAGCCACATTCATTTATTTATTCACTGGGCATTTATTAAGTACTGTCTAAGTCCGGAGGTATAACAATAACGATGATAGGTCTGGTCTTCACTCTTAAGGGGCTTACAATATAATGGAGATGACTGACAATTATTTGATTTTGTGAAGTGTAGAAAATGCCTTAATAGGGGATGTGTAAAGAGAGCTGATTGGAGGAGATTTGGGAACCAGAAAGTCTTTCTCTTAAAGAACAAGTAATGCATACTTTAGTGTAGTGATCATGTAATTTGTAGAGTACTTGGCAGGTTGACATGTCATAAAAAGTAATATGTAAAACATTAAACAATTAATATCATAAGATAACACAAATCAATATAAGATGACTTTTAGTGGTCAATGATAGCATGCTGTCAGTCATTTTTACTTATTTTAATGAATTTGTCACCTTATTTCTTGAAATAACAGATGAGGTATAAAAATTACTAAAATAATTTATCTAAACAAATCATCAGAAATCCATGGATTTTAAAAACAAAGATGCTCTTTTTAATGTGAAAATTAGATATTTGCTTGAATAGATGAATTAAATAACTAACCTTATTAATTTTCACATTAATTATAGCTCTAACAATTAAATTGACTTGTGTTCCTTTTTAATTTGTTGAATTTCTGATTATTATGACATGAAGGAGAATTTTTCCCTTACTCAAAAAATTATATCATTGCCACTATGGTACTTTTCCCTGTTTTTCAAAAATCCTCTTACTTTTTCCATTTAAAATTACTAAATATGTTCTGTAATGCTTGTCACACATTAATGTCAATGACTCTAAGCTATGTTTAAGTTATCCACTGGCATCTAGTAATTATCCAGAACCATGAAATGCAAGGCAGTATCTTCTGATGTGTAAAATTTCAATCCTGAAGAGAATTCCTTAATTTAAAACACATCTTAAGACAGTTTTAATTTAAACTTTTCTATATTTAAAAATTAGATACTTTCCTTAATTAAGATTCTCCCTTTTATCAATAGTTTACTTGGGTTCTATGTCTCTAACCAAATTATAAATTATTAGAAAGATAAAACAAATATTACTGGGTCATTTTTGGTAATTTTTTAAAGCTCATGTTTTCTAAGCAAAATTTTCCATTGTATAAAAACATCATATTCCTTATAAAAGATGATTAACTGTATATATTAAAAGAAGTCATTCAGAGCAAAATATCTCATATAGAATTTGTATTAGTAATTTGTAAAAATATGTATTCTTCCCTTCCTATGTGATAAAAGAACATTTTGAAATAATGATTTTTGTCATGAGAATATTTTAGCTAAATTTTATTTTCAGTCCTGTTTTCAACTAGCATTAAAAATCCAAACATCCAAACCTGAGAATTTTGTTGGTATCAGACACAGAGTATGTGAATTCTGATACCTTTTCATCACTTGTACACTAGGAATTCTATTTTTTAAATGATATCCTGCCAGCTTTTTCACAATCCATTAATTCCTGGATCAACATCAGAAGGAATGTCAGAGCAGAGTGAAATTCTTGTAAGACACAGATGTCAGGATCAAAAGTCAGAGACATTCTCAGAGCAGCAGGGAAGCAAGCTTGTTAGACTTTAATCGGAACAATTAGTATCTGCCATGTGACAGTCTCGATGCCCTGCCTTATATTTCTGGTAAGTTCCAGGCATGCCGAAAGACAAAGTCCTCTTCCAAATTTGATAGAAAATTTCATGAGGTTTTGGTCTGATTATTTTTAGCCGGGATTCTTAAGTTTTGTTGATCCTCTCCAAATTTCCTTAAATGGTAAATTATTGATACACTTAGAGAAACTTAGGTTCCAGCTTATAACAGAGACAAATTTTCATCTTCTCTGAGTGCATGTAATACAAAGTGACTTGCTTTATGGATGTTTGTGATCATTAGTACTCAAGAGGCTTTTCCAGCTATTTTATAATATCTCACAGTGAGAGCTTTTAGGGCTGGTCCCAGATTGCTCCAATGGACTCTCAATAAATGTGAATCATTGATGAAGGAAAAAGTCATTAAAGTTGGATGCTGAGATTTTAGTTAAAGAACTTCTTTAAAATCAGCTATTATATTTTTGCTTTTGTCTTCATTAAGCCAAAATATCCTCCTTTGAATAAAAAAAATCAATGCCAGTTGTTTTCACTATATGTTGTCAATAAATTTATTTCATTCATGTATTTTTTAAATAGTTAATTTTTGCAGTCATCTCTTTTGTAAAAATATTATAACTATTCAGAGGTCAGTTTTTGGGACAACCTGAAACATTAGGAACTATAAGTTAAAAAACATTTCTGGCAATGAGGAATGGTTCTTTAAGATGTGAGCAATAAGGAAAATAGTTGAGAAGACCCAAATACCCAAAATTATCCCTGTTGTGGTAGGATTGATTAGTTCACTATTGGTAGAAAAGGGTCACGATAATTGGCTAATGGTAAGTGTAAAAAAAAAAAGGCCAAAACCGTGGAAAAGAGTACGAATTAAATAATAAAGAAGTAGAAGAGAGGAGGCCAAGAGAGGAAGCAGGAATCTTAAATAGTGACAAGGCTGGCAAGTGGTGGACACTTTAGTGGCAGGAGCTTAGCCTTTTGTTATCTCTGAGTCCTCCAAATAAGGATAAAGTTATATTTTGATGTGATCTCTTGCTATTTTTTCAAAATCATTTAAAGTGTGAAAGAAAGCATCTTTAGAATTCATGTTTTTATTGTTTTAGAACACTAAATAAAAATATCCACTTGCCAAAAATTGCCTTCAAACAAATCCCATGATAACACCTTCCAACTAAAATTGTTACCTTAGACATTTTTTATGTAAAAATCAGGAACTACCATTGAGACAATTTTATAGATGAGTGAAAGGAACACTAGCTAAAACCATAATAGAAGGGTGGATGCTGATTAACTCCATGATAGCTCTTACATATATTCTTTAGTTGTAGAGGCAGATTATTGTGTAGTTTTGCTGTGTTGGGAACAATAACATATGCCTCTCAGTAATACTTAAGGGCTTTATCGCTGTTCATTTGATGATAATGATTCACCACTGTATACTTCAGCAAACGTTTGCACATGGATCACATCAATTAGTTCTCATAACAAAAGTGAAGTAAACATTATTCAGTGTTAGTGATGATGAAATAAGCTCAAAGTAGTTAAGTATTCAAAATCACTTGACTGGTAAGTGCTCAACGCCATACTCTGCCCCTTGCATCATCATTTCCTCAAATGGTACAGGTATGGCAGAAATGGCAAAATGACAACCAAAGATTTGTTCTACATCAATAAAGGAAAGAGTAAATAAGTTATGGTACTTACATAAGGTAAAATTGCGTTACAATAATGGTCATGGAACTATTTTGGTGATGCAGAGCAGGCTTACTACCATATAGCGTTCACCAAAAAGTAAAATTATAGAACAGAATAAAAATATGGTTTTCATTATATAAAGATATATTTCTATGTGTAAAGGAAAACACATAGTGTTTTTTTCCCCATAGGTTGTGGGATAATGAGTAACTTAAAATTTTTTCTTAGCTTTTCTAAATTTTCCAGAATGAGCATGTAGAATAATCAGAAAAAATTACCCTGAACAATAGCTATTTAAATGAATTCTTATTAGTTTAGTTGGTGTCATTAGAAATTCTGGAAGAGAACTTTGGACTAAATCTTGGGGGCATGATCCCCTGCCAATTATAAATGTGTTTCCAATGTACTGGTGTGACATAGCAAGAGACAGTCTTGTCAACACTGATTAGAGGGCAAGGGCTTGTGAAAAATTACCAATGATGATATTATAGAACTTTAGTTTTTGAAGGCTATTTGTAGCTAAATGACTGTAGTGGTGCTAGAACTAAGTATATCTGATGTTTTTTCTTACTTTTCTCATTGTTTCTGTGAAAGATAGAGCTTGAAGATTTTCCTATTTAATATTATTATCAAGAGCTGGCCCAAACAGGCTTGAATCTGAATTTTTGTCTAGTTCAGTTTCACTGTCTACAGTCATTGACTTGCTACGTGTGTACTGTTAAAAATTGGCATAGAGCAGGGGTGCCTGGGTGGCTCAGTCAGTTAAGTGTCTGACTCCTGATTTCAGCTTAGGTCATGAACTCATGGTTCATGGGATCATGCCCTGTGTCAGACCCTGGGCTAAGAGTACGGAGCCTGCTTGGGATTCTCTGTCTCCCTCTCTCTGCCCTTTCCCTATTTGCATTCTCTCTCTCTCTCTCTCAAAAATAAATAAATGAATAAATACACATTAAAAAAAAAGAATTGGCATGAGGGCTTTCTCAAAATATTTTTTCTTTGTCCTGAAATCATACATTCAGGTAAAACATTTCAATCCACAAGACTGGATGGTATCAAGTAAATGATTCTTTGTATTGAGTAAGCACAGTCAACAGATTTAAATATTCCCCTTGGTTGAGTTCCCAAAGGACTATTGAATGGCTTTCAGTGTCTAGTGTGATGGTCCTCTCTGCAGGAGGGTGAGGCCATTAGAAGGTAATGGGGCATTTTTCTGGTTGCCTGTATGCCATATATTGTTTTTCCAAGGAGAAGGAATCAATCTATTTGCTAAAAATATTTATTGGGCACTTGTTCTCTGTGAACCCTGTACAAGGATTACTCATAAAAAAAAAAAAAAATAGAATCACAGTCCGTGCCCTGGAAAGGCTTAGAATCCAATTAGAGAAGTAATCCACATGCTGATGTAAGAACATATACATCACAATTTGTGAACAAGTACAAACTGATGTAGCCTAAGCTGTATTATTATTGAGAGATCAGCACAAAAGCGTAGTTTGCCTTTATCACTAAAACTATGGGAAAAAAGGATTCACTTGTATCTCCTGCACAGGGAAGGGATCTTTGCCTTTTTGTTTCTACTCTACATTTAATTTATTTTGAGATAGAGAGTGTGAGTGGGGGAGGGACAGAGAGAGGGAGAGGGAGAGAAAGAATCCCAAGCAGGCTCTGCACTGGCAGTGCAGAGCCCATCATGGACCTCGAACACAAGAACTGTGAGCTCTTAACCTGAGCTGAAACCAAGAGTCAGACGCTCAACTGATTGAGACACCCAGGCACCCCTCTGTTGTACTTGATCCAATGCTTAGCTTATGGATAACATATGCTTAGCATAACGAATTGTTTAATGACTGATTTATGAATAATTTGTTTGCTCTAGTAAAAATTTCGTAAATCTTTTAAAATTTTTTTTGAGTTTTATTTTTTTAATGTTTCATTTATTTTTGAGAGAGAAAGAAAGCTCAAGCAGGGGAGGGGCAGAGAAAGAGGGAGACAGAGGATCCCAAGCAGACTCCAGGCTGACAGCAGAGAGCCCGGTGTGGGGCTCTAACTCACGAACCATGAGATTGCAGCATGTCTGTGAGATTCATTCATGTTGTTGAGTATCTTAATTTATTCTTTCATATTGCTGTATAGCATCCATTATAAGCTATACCACACCATATTGCAATTTATTTATTCATTCACCTGTAGGTAGAAATTTGGGTTATTTCCAGTTAGTTTCCTATTATTATAAATAATAATATGTGTTGTTGGACATGTCTTTTGGTGGATATATTTACTCATTCCTTTTATTTAAAAATTTTTTGATGTTTCTTAAGCTATTTAGAGAGGGAGAAAGAGAGCTTGAGCAGTGGAGGGCAAAGAGAGAGAGAGAGAGAGGGAAACCCAAGCTTGAGAGGGCTTGAACTTGTGAACCATGAGATCATGGCCTGAGCACAAATCAAGAGTTGGTCACTCAACTGACTGAGCCACCTAGGCTCCCCTATTTATTTATTTCTATTGGATATATACATCTTGGAGTAGAATTGCTAGGGTGTAGGATAGGCATATGGTTAGCTTTAACAGATACTGACAAGATATTTTCCAAAGTGGTTGGTTGTGCCAATTCATGGTCCTACCGTTATATTAGTGTATGAGGGTTCCAGTTATACTGTATCTTCACCAACACTTGGTATTGGCAGTCGTTTTAATTTTAGTCATTCTAGTAAGTGTGTAGTGGTATTTCATTGTGGTTTTCTGGTCATTGTCAATAGCTCCATATCCATATGCTACAGTTTCTTAGATATTACCTTATTCTTGGGTTTGGGGATTTATTTTATTTAATAAATATTTATCAATTCCTAGTAAGTTCCAGGGACTATTCTAGTTGCTGGAGATATAGCAGTAAACAAAACCATTATGTTTAATAGGAATAGCTTTGTACACTATTTTGTCTTTAGTATATTCCAAAGAATAAAGTTTTATGGCTCTTTTTTATACATTGCCAGTTTTTTTTAAAGGCTTTGAAGAAGTTTGGAAATTGACAGGAAGCAGCAGTGTGGATTTTCCATCCTGGCATCTGTCCTGAGATTTAAGAGACTAGTATCTGCCACTGGTCACTCTTGGATCCTGGATATATCTCTTTGCTTTCAGACTCAGTTTTTCACTTGTAAAATTAAGGAGGCTGAACAGGTTGAGCTGAGGTCTATTTCAGCCAAGAATTAGCCTTATTGACTTGTCAGAGTTCAATAATGTGTGGTTGGATCTCGACATTCATTCTTGGTGTCTTAACACTCTGAAAAGCTAGTTGCTCAGAATTCTTCTCTAGGGTAGCTTTTCAACCTCACCCATATTTGTAATATTTCTGTTACTATACATTAATAGTGCCAAATAAATTTTTATTTCAGGTATGTTGGCCAGGAATGTTAAAAGATTCTATGTTAAAAGAATATATTAAAAGAATTAAGTACACAGAGGACTCAGCCATTGTTAACAATTTAGATAATTTTCTAAATTCCTATTAACCTTCTATTTTACTTTTCTCTCTTAGGCTAAAAAAGGTATTCAGTGACAAACAGACAAGACCGCACTTTTAGGGGCTTACGGTCAATTTTTACTGATCAAAAGCCTAGAAACCCTATCATTCTGGTCTTACAACCCAAAATTTGAATAGCACTTCATAAGCATCACTTTCAAAAGATATAGAGTCATGTTGTATCACTTTCTTGTGACCCAAACACTTAGATTTGGTATTCTCTTACTTGTTTAGTACTTTGATTCTACACTATGGAGCCTGTGACCCTGAGATGTAGCGAGCAGCTAGAACATTTCACGCCCCTTAACCTTATCTATAGAATCCTCAAAATAGCTTTCTGTTGTTCTTGTTTTCCAGCCATCATAACTTCCCCACAAACACTTCTGAATCTCTGGCAGGACTTTAAAATTACCTTTGGAAGCTCAGATATAGCATTTTATTGTCTAGTTTGAGATGTTTACTCGGGTGGAAATGAGTATGCCAGAATATGACAAGAGTTTTGGTAAAAACAGGATTGTTCTTTGTATCCTCTTTCTTGTTGCTATAACTGTCCGTGGAAACGAATAAACTGGCACATGGTAGGAGGAGGAGTTAACTTTCAGAATCCCACTACCATATAATAGAAAGGTAGTAGAAAGGTGAGAAAATCAATCAACAAATACTCACGCATGCATTCATTCAGCATTTACTGTTAACTGAGTGTGTGTGTACCAGGTACGTACGGTGTTAGCAGTGAAATATACAAAACTGAAAGTTTTTGGCCCTGGCCTGATATGCTCATGGTTTGGTTAGGAGACACAGTCCTGTAGATAAATGCAGTCATTATGATGTAACAATTTCTCTAATATAGATCCAAGCAATGTGCTAAGGTAGCAGGAAAGAGGGAGTAACACATTTTCTGTGTGTGTATGTGTGTACACACATATCAGGGAAAGCCTACAAGCTGAATTATAAAGCATGACTGGGCCTTAGGAAAGGTGGAGGGATATTCCTGCCAGAGAAATGGCTTATGTCAAGGAACAGAGGTCTGGTAAACAGTGGCACATATGGGGAGCTCTAAATATATAGTTGATACAGTTGGATATATAGTTACTATAGTGGAAACATAGTTCAGTGGATAAGGATCCTGGGTAGGATACATAGCTGGAAAGGGAGGCAGACACTGGTCCTTTTGGTCATCGTAAGGAGTTTCCCCATGATGTTTTTAACTAGGAAGTAAAACAATTAGACTTGAATTATTGGGGAAAAAATAACAATATATTGGCTCAGGTCATGATCTCCTGGTCATGAGATCGAGCCCCACATTGGGCTCCATGCTGGGTTGTGGAGCCTGCTTGGGGTCCTCTCTCTCCCTCTCCCTCTGCCCTCCCCTGCAAAATAAATAAATAAATAAATAAATAAATAAATAAATAAATAAAATCTTTAAAAAAATGTGAGGGAATAAATCAGAGTGGTCTAATAGTCAAAAATAGTGAAAAATTCATCAAAAAGCCATTGCAATAGTCCAGGTGAGAACAAAGACCTGAGTTTAGAAGGTGAGAGTGAAGATTATAACAGAGAAGAATTTGAGACATTTTGGTGAGTCAGAGTTGGTGGGACTTTGTAATAGGCTGAATAGAGAAAAGAAGAGCGTGGATCTCTGGTTTCTTCTTTGTGTGATCAGATTGGACCATTTATCTGTGTACAGAAGACTCTATACTTCTAGAGAATCTACCATATGCTGGACATGCCAGGCATACAATGAAGTTTAAAACACAGCCGCTGCATATTTACAATATATGCTTCTTTACAAAAGTGTATATTGGACAGGTGAAATAGAATGTAAGGGGCATGTTAGATGAAGGAAAATTTATGGTGAAGCAAAGGAGCATAGATGAGAATGAATATGACAAAATCTGAATGATACGAGAAGACTTACTAGACAAAGCCTTCACCCTCTCCATCCTTCATCCCTTCACCTCTTTGCTTCAGTTGAAACCTAATTGTCCATAGACGTATGATGGTCTCCATTTGCATTTGCTCTTCTTTCCACTGCCCGCCTCTGCTCCCCCTTCTCCTCACTATGTGAGGAGGACTGATAAGCACTCATTGAGTCCACCTGTTGATCCTGATCTTGTACCACCACCAATCAACAAAATTCCTTTTTCAGAGTTCACACTACTCATATATACTGCCCTTTTTATATACCTTTTGTCATTGTATATGGACCTGTAGAACACTCTTCTATCTTCCTTAATGCCTGCTTGTGATTAAAAAAAAAACTTAATGAAGATTTGTCATTAAAGTAGAAGAAAATTGAAAGACAAATGATAGACTAGACGCAAAATTTGCAGCACACATGACAAAGACCTAGTATCTGAAGATACAGAGCCCTTTCAAGTCAATAGGAAATAGGTGAATGGTAGAAAAACAGGCCTGGGATATAAATAGTAGGTTTATAGGAGAAAAGAAACACAATGGCCCTTAAAATACTGAATGATGTTAATTGAGCTCACAGATAATTTTAAAAATGAAAATCAAAATATGGTGTAAGTTTTCACCTAACATTATGATAATGATTAAAAAGATTGCTCACACCTAGAGTTGGTGAGAGTGTGAGTAAAATAGATATTTCCCGAGCCTTGTAGTGGGAGTGTAAAAATAAGGCAAAGTTTTTGGAAGTGATTAAGCACTATGTATCAAAACAGGGATGTCTTTTAACAAGTATTTCAAGCTAGATGTTCAATGTCATTTATTAAACTAGTGTTTACAATTACAAATTGGAAACAACCTAAAGATCCATTAATAGGCAATTGCTTGCATTGGATAAATGCATTGAATTAAATATTATATATTATTCTGAACATTGATAATGAGATGCATGTATGCAGTGATTAGAATGATCTTGAATAATTATTGCTAACACTTGCATTTGCTATCAATTTTTGTAGATTGAATACATTCAATATTTAGTTCCTGAGCACAATCTTTGCTTGAAACATGATATGATGCTGAAAATCTGATAGAGTGGGACAAAATTATACTCTTGTTTGGTGCCTTTACAACTCTTAGCCAACATTCCCTCATGGAGTAATCAGTTCTTGCTAACAATTTCTAGTCATTAATATTGCTTTCCAATTCATTAATCAGTCAAACATATTTTTGAGAGCAGCTGCATGCCAGATACTGTGTTAGGCCTTGAGGACACAGCAGTCGTCAAGACAGATATAGTCCCACTGAATCTCTTGTTGCCTTTATAGTCAAATTGGCATACTTAGCTGGCATTAGATGCTGTGCTGTTGTGCTCTTTTTATTTATTCAACAAATATTTATTGAGCATCTTAAGTGTCAGATATCCTTCAAAGCCCTAGTAAACAAGATAGGTAAAGAGTATTCAAACAAGCTCCAAACTTTTACATTCTGTGTATGTTGAGGTGAGGGGACCATGGCTCTTGGAGGTTGGGAGTAGGGAATAGTCATATAAACAAACAGTTAAATAAGAAAATATTCAGAAATGAATTAAAATTGTGTCAGTGTTTTACCCTGGGCTCCTTAAGACAAAAGCTTCCATGATAATGTTTTATTATACCAGGGAATCAAGAGTTGGAGAAAAAAGGAAGAGAGGCAGAAAAGGAGGGAGACCCAGTTCAAAGGGATGCATCACCTAACTGGCTACAGGTTTGCAACAGTCGGATGCTTGTCTTGCAGGGTGTTTCCAGAAAGACTGCATGATGTTTCTGCCTTTCAGAACAGCATATAGAAGGATAGGGGAATAAGGCTGACAATTGATTTGCTGCTCCCTTGCCGTCTCCAGTCTCTGCTAACTCTGCTAACTGCCCAGGAAACTTTTGGCAAAGCCAGACTCTGAGTCTGGAGTAGCTGGAAGGCTACTTGTTAGCCAAGGGCTCTCCTTGTTAGTTGGCACTGTCTGTGGGGCTTGTTGGCCTATGAAGGCTACATTAGTAGTGGTGGCCAGGACCTTAATGCGGAAGTAACTGTAATGAATGGTCACTAGGGCCCTTCTGGCACAGAACAGAGATATTTGGTTTTCATGGGCCTTGGGTGGGGCACAAACTGGACCCAGTGCAGGTAATATATTCAGTGAATGACTGGGTGGCTGGACAAGGAGGGCCTCTCTGAGGAGGTGGCATTTAAACCAAGACCTGACGGACGATGATAATCTATATCTCTGCAGGAATAGGGAATAGCTAGTACAAAAGACCCCAGATAAAATGAGCATACAGTGTTTAGGAAATAACAAGAAGGAAAGTATGTCTCAGTAAGGAAGAGAGTATAGGGGGCTGAGATCCGAGAAAATGTAGGGACCAGGTGATATGAGGCTAGTAGGCAGGTGTGAGGTCTTATGGTAAGTGTGGTGGAAAATCTTTGGAGTACTGTAAGTAGGGGAGTTAAATGCGCTGATTTATATTTGGGAAGATCTCCCTAGATCCTCTGGGGAGAATGGATGCAGGAAGGGAAGCTTGGAGTCCCATGAGGAGGTAGGTACATATTTGAAAGCATCATCAAAATAAGAAAATGAAGGACATTTTACCACAAATTTCCTATATCCATAGTTGTTGTTTGGCTTTAAATGTTGGATACAATTGTTGAAATTAGCAGTGATGTTGATGCTTTCCCTTGAAGCTTCAGGTTCAGCATATTAACAACCTTAGATTACCTGTTAAACATCCCAAGTTCCTCCAAGATGATCAGGTTTTGAAGCAGCTAGTCTTTTGCATGGCAACTCTGGTCTTCGGTTCATGAATTCAGCCAATCTTCTTTCCTTTTGACAACCAACAAAACTCAGTGTGGAGCATAACTTGTGATTGGCATCCAAATGTTAAAGCAAGGCAGATAACCAGGTTTTGACATATTGTTATTTTATTTTCCACACAATTTACTGCCCTGACAATGAGTCTAAAACCTTCTTGCAGATGGCTGAGCAGAGTTTTGGAAGCTAGCACTTGATGGTGAATAATGGAGAACGTTTAAAAAATAAGAATATTTCTCCACTGATTCTCACTATACATCTTGATTGTGAATTCAGCATTGTTATTTGCTTCATTCAGACTGCATTAATCAGTGTTCTCAATTATAATACACGAAATCCAACTGGCTAAACAAAACAAAACAAAACAAAACAAGCATTGAATGATAGAGAATCTGCAGGAGATGGAGGAGGGGGTTCAGGAAATGGGCAGAAATCAAGAGAGGAGCAGAGGCTAATAAGCCTTTTTTTGTCTTTGGGTTTCTCACTCCAGATGGAAAGTCCAGGTACGGTCACCTGAGGGGCTGAATCTTGCTCATGTGTCTATACCTTGTGCTCCCTGGAAGAATCCTCTCCCTTGGCTTTTATGGGAGGAAGACAGAGCACTACCACCCACCAATACAGGGTTCAGTAGGGAATGCTGCCTAAATTACCCCTAAATTGAAAGGGAACTTGAATACTGAATAATGTTTTAAAAGAAAGAAAAGAGAAAAAAATTCACTACAGAGACTATTGTGTTTCCAGAACATAGGTTAGTGCTTGCATTTAATTGATAACCAACAACACTTTTAAAGAAAATGAATAAATTTTAGTGTAATTCAGACAGCTGCTCTTGTGGTGGACTTCCTGTCTTAATAAAATGGCCTGGGTTCTTTAGCCACAAAATAGAAATCTAAGTACAATTTTGTTCATCACATATAACAGCTAAAAAGAGCTATGATCTTTAATAAAACTTAAAACTTGATAACTTTAGCCATCAAAGAGCTATCTTGGAACTGTTTTTCCACTTTCCTCTCAAAGTAAAGTTTTAGGAAACACCAATGGGCAAGAATTCTTGAGTATTTCTCCAGTGGTGGGAATTCTTTGTATTACTTGTGATTCAAAAGGCTATTTCACTCAGGAAGTTTATAGATTTTGCAGCTATGTGCTGATAATATGTTTAAGAGGTTTCTAAATTGGCATGGCACAGAATATCACATTTTAGAGAGTAAAAAAATGTCTCAAATCTATTTTTAAAAAATAATATCTGTGAAATTGTGAATAAAATAGTATCCAAATTAAGAAGGCCACATTATGCCATTTTAAAACATATTTATACAGTCAGCACATTAATGAAATGAATGAGACTGGACTTTTCTTTGAAGAATATGCACATCCTAACTGGACGAAAGTTTTGTCATATGTTCTTTTTTTGGCTGCCACCTTCAGCTATCTAAAAAGGTGTGTGTGTGTGTGTGTGTGTGTGTGTGTGTGTGTGTGTGTGTGTAGAGAAGCATGAGGAAATCTTGTAGAATTGATTATAGTAAATTCATATTTTGGACAAGGTTAATGACAGTTTTTTGAGAGAGTAATGCTAGTCCAGGTATCTAAACAAGCCTGTGTTCCAGTAAGCTAAATTTTGTTCATTGTGTTCATTTTTGTTCATTTTTACATCTACTTTAGTGGCTTACTGTCTGCCAGTGGAAATAGTTCCTGGAGGCAGATTAGATGTTGTCAAATTTATATAATCCAGAGATAGAATAAACTTTAATTCAATGAAATGGAAGATGTTACGGAGTTTGAAATTCCTTTTTGGTTATTGCATTGCAATAAGTAAATAATCAGCTTTGATTTTTGTATACTCATCTTAAAATATGAAGTTCTTATAAATCCAGTGTAAATAATATTTCTAATAGTACTTTACCTATGTGAATGAGCATCAGGTGATATAACGTCATATGTGGAATTCATTTATTGGGCTCACTCCCAATTTTTTCCTCTTTTATTACCTTCAAATCTCCCTTAACAAAGTACATTTACTTTCAGTAGTTTTTCTTATAAAAACAAAAGATTTTTTCCAAATTTAAAATTATAATTTGAAGGCAATCATCCTCTACCCTTCAGGCATTGATATATAATCTTCATGGTCACTTGTTTTTCCTTTTGAGAATTGAGTGGTATAGAAAATTGCATTGATTACTTCTCAGGTCTCTTTCAGTTCTGAAGAGTCTGTGATTCTGTTTACATGTGCATCATTTCTTTGGAGTTTGATCACTTGTTATTAATATGTATAGTTATGAAGTCCTTTTTTTGGTAACTACTAGTTTGTGGACTTTATACTGATATTAGTAAGTAGGCAATAATATGAATGGGAAATCCTATTTTCAACTTAATTTCACTAATTTAGCAATGAGTGGCATTCCCAGGAAATGTCTCTAGTTCTTTTAAAAATTAATGTGTAACCCTAGTGTCTATTTTTTTAAATGTTTATTTATTTTTGAGAGAGAGAGAGAGAGAGAGAGAGAGAGAGAGAGAGAGAGAGAGAGAGAATGAGCAGGGGATGGGCAGAGAGAGAGGGAGACAGAGGATATGAAGTGGGCTCTGTGCTGACAGCAGAGAGTCCAATGCAGGGCTCAAACTCATGAACTGTGAGATCATGACCTGAGCCAAAGTCAGACACTTAACAGACTGAGCCACCCAGGCGCCCCTCCTAGTTTCTATTCTTATAATTAAAACAATCTTAGAATTCTTAGACTGGCTGGCTCAGTTGGTGAAGCATGCAACTCTTGGTCTTGGGGTTGTGAATTCAAAGTCCCATGCTAGGTGTGGAGCTTACTTTAAAAAAAAAAGAATTCTGAAAAACTGAGAACAAACTGAGGGTTGATGGGGGGTGGGAGGGAGGTGAGGGTGGGTGAGGGGTATTGAGGAGGGCACCTGTTGGGATGAGCACTGGGTGTTGTATGGAAACCAATTTGACAATAAATTTCATATTTAAAAAAAAGAATTCTTAGACTAAAACTGATAATTACTTTTTTCAAAAGATATTAGAAAAGAAAATCTGGTTAATAGATATTAAAAGGTATCATCTTGGATTTAGCCTTAGTTGATAGGGAAAATATATAATTTTTGAAAATTATTGTTAAGAAGCATCATAGGATCTGTAATTATATATATGCATATCTATGCTATTTTGCACCTTTTACATGATGGAAATGTGTCACTCTGACCATCAGGTTTTTCATTCAATCATTTGTTTTCTCTTTTATCAATTACTCTTCCTTAATGTATTATGTAAAGTGAAATATGCCAAATGAATTTCTCACAGAAGAATAAATCTTTTGAGAGATCATGAGTCTTTCAACTATATCTATCTAGAATGATTATTAGATCAGTTGAAATGTCTCTAAGCTTACTTTGATGGGCTACAATTTGTCAGTACTGTACACACAGAAGTTGTCTGAATCAAAGAAAACTTTCCCCAAAACATTTTTTGATTTAAACTCGATGCTGGTAGTCACTAATGCTCTTTGCCAAGTATTTCAGGCTCTCTGCTTTTCAGACATCATATGATTATACTAGGAAGCTCCTGATAGTTGGGTGAGCCATCTGACTAGTTCTGGCCAGTACGTCGTAAATGGAAATAATGTTTATGACTTCTAAGATGGACCCTTTGATTTTCTATTCAAGACCTTAGAGAATTTTCTTTTCTGCCACTGTGACTGGTGAGGATGGTAGCTGAGCCATCATTTTTGGTTTGGGGTCCTGCAGTGAAGAGATACGATGTATCCAGTCAACCTGTAATAGGCATGTAGATTGAAAAATAAATCTTAGTTGGAGGATTAACAAACTGTAGGCCATGGGCCAAATCTGGTCTGCAACCTGTTTTATAGAAACACAGCCATGTTTATTTGCTATGTATTGTCTATGGCTGCTTTCATGCTACAACACCAGAACTGAGTAGTTGCAATAGAAACTATATGGCTAGTAAATCTGAAAACAATTTATTATCTAGCTCTTTAAAGAAAAAAAAATTACCTACTTCTGTTCTAGAGATGGATGCAGTGGTCTTTTCTCATGGGTCACTTCTGAACTGTTATATCAGGATGCTGGTTTTCCCATCCTGACTTATCTATACCCAAATATTGAGGTTTGGATCTCAATAGCCTCTTGTGTCAAACAAAAAGTAAGTATAAAGTAGGAAAAACAAATCTTTGATCCTGAAATGCATTAGCCTTTCAGAAATGTGGTGCTGTTTTGTTGTTGAGGTGGCTGGATCAAACATTAGATTACAGGGTATGAAATGTAAATTTGTTATTGTTTCTGTCTCCAAGTGAATAGAAATTAAGCTGTATTATTCAAGGAATATTATTAGTCCTTTAAAAATAAGGTATAGGATTTGTCAAAAGGATTGGAAAACAGAAGGCCCAGATGTCCTAACTAAATCTGGAACCAATGGTAATTTCACTAATGTGAAGACAGAATTCAGAACTATGGAAAAGCTTGGGCAAAGTGTCTTCTCATGATGTCACCTTTTTTTTTTAAGTTTATTTATTCTTGAGAGAGAGAAAGAGCACAAGTGGGAGAGGGGCAGAGAGAGAGAGAGAGAGAGAGAGAGAGAGAGAGAGAGAGAGAGAATCTGAAGCAGGCTCCAGGCTCTGAGCTGTCAGCACAGAGCCTGACATGGGGCTTGAACCCATAAATTGTGAGATCATGACATGAACCAAAGTCAGACGTTCAACTGACTGAGCCACCCAGGAGCTCCATGATGTTACCTTTTAGAACAGATTTAAGACATACAAGAGTAAAATAAGATCAGTGTTCTATAGACAGAAGAATGGCATAATGAAATGGAAGGATTTAAGATGAGATGACATAGATGAATGAAAGGGGGGAATTGGAAAGACCATTTAGAAAGCAATTATAGTAATTATGGATTAGAAGATTGAAGCCTAGCCTAGGATGTTTTTTTCTGTTAACAGAGAGAAAAAGTGTAATCTGAGTATTTTCACAAAAGCTTGCTGATGGGTAAAATCTAAAGGATGAGGAAAAAAGAAGAATCCAAGAAATTAACTGGCAAATCCATGACAAATGAAAGGTTGCCTTATTAAACTTTTTTCAGGGTAATATTTGGAGTATGAAAGCATAATATTTATTGAAAAACTGGCTTTTAGCAAGTCATGTTTAAGACTAATCGTTTTTTGATGATCTTGAAAACTCATTTTGACTTGTGGTAAGAGTTATTTTCTGTTGACATGTTTGCTTGGACATCCAATGACTTTTCTTAGGTTTATGCTTCAGTAAATTTATGTCTATTTGTTCAACCACCTTCTCACCACTGATGGAGTGAAATATAGTTGCATAATAGTTCCACTTACAGAAATTCATGACAATTTCATGACTGTACTAATTAGTATTAGATTTGACTGCAGTATCACAGACAATGTACTTAACTTTGGCTTAGATTATAAGATGAGAAGTCTGGAGGTAGACGCTTGCTGATATTAATTCAGGAGCCTCAAGGATATCAAAGTTAAAGTCTCTGAGATTCTCTGGCTTTCCTCTCATGATCCAAGGACTACTGGAACTCTAGTCTACATGTATATCACAAGGATCAAGAAGGAGAAAGTATGGTAGGGCATAATGAGTTTTCTTAGAAATCCCACAATTTGTATTATATCTCTTTGTCCATTCCTGTTTGCAAAGGAGGCTGGGAATTGTTTGTTTCAACCAGGCACATTGCTCAAGGCTCTGTTTGTAAGAAAGTCACATAGGTTAACCATAATTCTGTCTCCTACCATTCCCTCTTCCTTTTATACATTATATGAAAAAGGAAAACATGAACTAAGCATCTGGTGTGTGTCAAGAAGCTTTCACAGTGGATAAGATAAACATGATTCCTACTTTCATGGAGCTTAAAGTATGGCAGAAGAATGAGAAATGAGGCAAACAATAGCACACACATTTAGTTAATTGAATGTGTGATAAGTGATACAGAGGAAAAGTAAAAAAGTCATTTTACTTATTTCTTATATTCTTCCTGTCTTGCTTTTTTTCTTATTTTAATCTTATATTCATTTTGTGTATAGTCCCTTAAGTTATTTTGAAACAAAGCAGTTATATGATTAAATACATATATCTAATCTGCAAGTAAAAACAATCAGTCCACTTTTATTTAGTCTGTTTTTAATAGAATTTTAAAAATCCAACAAAATATTTAAAATTTGATGTCAAATTATGCATCTGATCCTTTAATGAAGTATCCCAGCTCAGTGGGCTTTGAGCATTAATTAAAATCAGGGTCTAGAAGCATGTTAAAAGCCAGAAAATTATGGGGAATCTTGTGAAGAATCACACTGAAATTTGCCAAGAACTGAAATGTCTGAGAATTTTATCCTATTTGCAAGCAAACAAATTAGACTATCACATTTTCATGGATTCTGGCAGAGGACACGAAACTCCTGGATTAGAGACAAAGGGCTCAAAGGGAGTCATACATTTCATGTTCACATTGGTTTTCCTTACCCCCAAATCTGATGGGGGCAACACAGAATGGCCCAGGTGGACACTGCTTAGATAAAAATGGTAAATTTGTGCCATAGCTAAGGAAACAGAAGATTGGAAATCCTTAGTCTTATAAGGGGATTACAGATCTTCCTCAATTTATGATGGGGTTATATCCCAATAATTTTTTTCTAAATTGAAAGTATCATAAATCAAAAATGCATGTAATACACCTAACCTACTGAATGTCATAGCTTAGCCTAGTTTACCTCAAATGTGCTCAGAACACTTACATTAGCCTGCAGTTGGGCAAAATCATCTAACACAAACCCTATTCTATAATAAAGTGTGGGATATCTCATGTAATTTATGAAGTGCACTGAAAGGAAAAACAGAATGGTTATGTTTCGGTTGTTGATCCTCATGATTTCATGGCTGAGTGGGAGCTGTGGCTCACTGCCCTTTCCGGCATCACGAGAGTATCATATCCTAACACACATCTCTAGCCCAGGAAAAGGTCCAAATTCAAAATTTGAAACACAGTTTCTACCAAATGTGCATCACTTTGGGAGCATCATGAACTTGAAAAATTATTAAATTGAACTGTCTTAAGTAGGGGATCCTCTGTGCTAGCAATCCTGCCCACCCCTTGCCCAAGAGACAGGAGAGAGAGAGGGAGAGAGAGAGAGAGAGAGGAAGAGAGAGAGAGAGAGAGAGAGAGAGAGAGAGAGAGAGAGAGAGAGAGAGAACAAACTATTTTCTTGACTATCCTATTCAGGAAACAAATCTTTGCTCCAGAGGAAGACACTACCTTTCTCTTTTAAGGGTGTTCACTATATAAACATCCTTGAAAAGATAGTCTAGAACAAAAGCTGTCAGTGCCTCTTTTCATGAGACATGAAGAAATGTTAGAGAAATTCATGGAGAATTGTTCCCCAACAAAGTCCTGCCTATTAACATTGTCAAATACTAACTTTGGCAGAGATACTGCTTTTTAGCTAAAAAATAAAAGCTGCCATGAAATCCTGGAGTCCTGGCAGTATTTTTGCAAATAATGCTTCAGTAGAAATATCAGAAAGTGTAAAGAAAAGCAGTTTTCTTTTCTGTGATGTGGGGGCAATGTTCATCCTCCCTGACACTGTTACTTATGAGAAAATGTTTCCTAAGGGAATCTGAGATCTTCAAAGTAAGCCAATGAGCAATCTGTGACAACTAGTTCACAAATAAAAGCTGAAAATAGTCTATGATTTCATTAGAGTCCCATTCAAAAGGGAAAATCTGATAGTTCCCTTTCCCTGTCTCACCCCTCTTTTTCCACACAGACAATATCAACACTAACCTCTCTAATAGGCTCCGATGAGCTTTTCAGTTGTTTAGAGAGACCAAGTGGTCTTGAATTCCATACTAGAATCTCCTCAGTGGGTTGGGTGGAATTCTTCAGAGATGTTCAAATTTTTTCAGGGTGTATTTGAGGAAAAACTACTTCTTTAACCTGGAAAAATAAGGGGAGGTGGGCCCTGAGTGGGAAGTGACAATGATCTGAGAACCTTGGGAGCCTAGGCTAATTCTAATCTCATAGACTGTGATCTTTGTTTTGTGCTTTTAATCTGTCCCTGTTAATAAACCCCCAAAAGATAGAAATACTGTTAATATATCCTAACCTGTGTAGTAACTGGTCTTATAGCAAGGAATGCAGTGACTGGTATTAAAATTTCCTTTCCCATTTAATGAACATTCTTTTAGTATGCACTGTGCTATATGTTCTGTGATACATAGAACTGGGGTTCTTCCCAACGATATGTGGGTGATTCAATTAAAAATAATGCCTAACATTTACTGTGACTATGCTTCTCTCACCCTTCTAAGTTCTTTATTCATTAATTCATTTACATATTTAATAACTATTAACTCATTTAACTTTCACAAATAAAGGTGGGCACTATTGTGATCCTCATTTTATAGAAGACGTAACTGAAAAACACAGCAGTGTCCTAGGTTTAGTTGGATATAGTTTTATCCTCTAGCATCTTATAATTTACCTAAAAAGACAAAATCAGCATTCTCAAGACAGTGATAATATTAATAAAGAAAATGTACTATAGTAAAACAACCTAAATCAGGGTTGAAGTACATAGAGTAAGAGGAATAACATGGACTAACAAGGCCTCTGCCTGCTTCCCCACCCCGATTGCATGTTGTTTCCCCCTTTACTCCACATGCCTCAGCTACACTGGCCTTACTTCCTTTAGTTCAAACACCCCAACCTCCTCACTGCCCTGGAATACTTTTCCTCCCTCCTCTTCCCCTGGCTGACTTTTACTTAACATTCCCACAGCAGCTTAAACTGTCACTTTCTTAAAGATGTCCTTCCAGGTTAGGTGAGGGATTCTTCTTTTATACTTACATCTCTCATAGACCTTTCCTTTGTGGCACTGACCAACCCTGGATTTAGGTAATTATTATTATTTTTAAAATATGTAACCTTTGCTGAATATAGACTCTATAAGGGTAAAGTATCTTTGTCTTTTCTTTCACTGTATGCCCAATGCTTGACAAATCAGAGGCTTTAAATCAATATTTGTTGAACAAATGAATGTAGATCTACTCAATATGGTATTAGGTTAATCAAGATGGACTGTCTGGAAGAGATCTGGTTCTTAATTGTCATAAAGTAATGGATATGAATTGCTGGAGAAGAAATGAGAGGGCACTCTAAGTGGGAGGAATTCCTTCAGTCAGTATTTAAAAAATTAATACGTAAAGGGTAATATAGGCATTTGATTTCTTTAAATATATGCATATGTGTGCACGGACATATACACACATATGTATATGGGTATATACACACATGTCCATTTGTGTATATATGTATCTACATACACCTTTGCACACATGCACACATGAAGATATAGAAAAATATATTTGTTTGTGTTGCCAAGTTTTAACATGGAAACCAATGCTTTAACTTGTGCTTCCAGGTGAACTTCGTTTTGTGCAATTTGAAATTAAACTTTTTTTAACTTTCACCATGTTTTCTTGTTCACTTTTTTTTTTTCAACGTTTATTTATTTTTGGGACAGAGAGAGACAGAGCATGAACGGGGGAGGGGCAGAGAGAGAGAGGGAGACACAGAATCGGAAACAGGCTCCAGGCTCTGAGCCATCAGCCCAGAGCCCGACACGGGGCTCGAACTCCCGATCCGCGATATCGTGACCTGGCTGAAGTCGGACGCTTAACCGACTGCGCCACCCAGGCGCCCCTCTTGTTCACTTTTTAATTTGAATGGGAACAATTTTGCTTATGGTTAAAACTTTAAGAAATCCAAAAGAGTTACAGTAAAAACTTGAGCCCACCCTTACTCTCCAGTTTTGTACATTACATAATAGCTTAAGTAATTTCAATTCCTGACTATACTAAGCTGAGCTTAAAAAATATATATTTTTTTAAACAACAAACTCTTTCTTGGCTGTACTCATAATTGGTAGTTAATTGAAGTGCATAGTCATTCATTTTATGAATGCTATTTTTTTTAATTTTTTTAAGAACTACTTTTTTAGGTAAAAAAAAAAATAATACATGCATTTGGTAATAAACAATCAAATACTACAACAGAATGTACCTAGAAAAATAATCTCCCTTTTTCCCAACTCCTAGAAACAACCACTATTATTAGTCCCTTGGATATTCTTCCAGGAATGTTCCGTTCATAAACAGGCTTATAAATATATTTCACCTCTCTCTTCCTACTTTCTTCTCCTTCTCCTTTGTCCACTAATTGTAGCATGTTATTTACACTGTGTGGTGCATTTTTTCTATTAACACTGGATTTTGAGAAGCATTTCATGCCTTACATATATATCTGCCTTTATAATGCATAGATAGACCATAATTTATTTTATCAGTTCCCTATTGATAAACGTTTGATTTTTATCTAATCTTTGTCTGTTACAAACAATGCTACAATGAATATTCCTGTATGCACTTTTGGGGACCTTGTGTGAGTATCCATAGATAGTATCCTAACATGTAGAACTGCTAAATGAAAAAGAATCAAATTATTATAGATATTATCAAATTGCCTTTCCAAGATAACAGTTTACAAAAGTGTTTCCCCTACCCATTGATGACGTATTGATGTTTTAAATTTTTGTCAATCTAATTAGGTAAGCAATTTAATAAGAAAACATTCTTATTGAGTTTTATTTTGCATTTCTCACATTATAAATGATGTTGAACATCTTTTTATATGTTTAAAAGCCATTTAAAAATTTTATTTCTTATGAACTTTTTCATGTTTTTTTGCTAATTTTCTATTAGGTTATTGGTACTTTTCCTGTTGGTTTATAGAAAATATACATGCTAAGGGACTTAGCTCTTTGTTTTTCAAGTGTACTGCACATAATTTGAATTTCTTTCAAATACGCCATTGATTAGAAGGTTGTGCTATAGTGACCTTTAAAATAATTTGGCCTTTGCATGCAAAAAACTCTATAACAAGCTTTATCTTTTATTATTAATGTACCATGTTCAGTTCAATGCCAGGTGAATTTACATACTAAATGTGCTTACAGTGGTCCCAAATTCACTTATTTAGTATCATGTCACATCATGGTAAAATCCTATGAAGTAAACAACCTAACCTATATGGTATGATTATAGCATCAATGAATGCAGTTTCTAAGTCTAACCTATTCACTTCCATGTAACTAGAATTTAGAAGTATATAGTATATTGTGTATAGCCATCAGTACTTTAGTAAAGTGTCATTGCTTTTTGTAAGATCTGGGTGATTTTTTTTATCCAAGTTTAATATTGATTACTTTATTAATTCCCTCCCCACTAGCTTTAATATTTGTGATTAGAAATTCAAGCAGCTGTTCCATTGTCAGTGTTGCAACTTTGAAACAATTTTTTTCTTTTATATCTCTTCCTAGTTTTTAAATTTGATGAAAAGTGTCCTGAAATTGCAAGGGAAACCATTTAAAAACTATTACTCTTTGCAACTATTTTATGTCTGAATTAGAGTCATTTTAATGCTGTGAAACAAATTTAAATACAAAAATAAATGTTGTGCTAAATTTGATATAAGAAAACATAGAACTTTACAGCAGGAGGAGTGCAGCTGAATGTATACAAATTTAAAAAAGAAAATGTATGAAACAATGTATGAAACAACTTCACTAAAGAGGGTGGGAAAAAATATGCTGATCTAAGTAACTGGTAAAGATGAAGTCTATAAAACTAAATGCAGAAGAAATTGTACATAAGCATATATTCTATAGATAAAGTTGTTTTCCACAGGGGCCTAGGATAATAATTCTGGAATCACTATGCATACATGTATACTGGAATTAAGTAACTAAATAAGTGGGAGATGGTGGGAGTCAAGTTTCGTTTCTTTTTTCTTTCTTTTTCTTTCTTTCTCTCTCTTTCTTTCTTTCTTTCTTTCTTTCTTTCTTTCTTTCTTTCTTTCTTTCTTTCTTTCTTTCCTTCCTTCCTTCCTTCCTTCCTTCCTTCCTTCCTTCCTTCCTTCCTTCCTTCTGCTTTGCTTTTTTTCTTTTCTTTCTGAAAATGCAAGCAGAGGAGAGAGGCAGAGGGAGAGAGAGACTCTTAAGCAGGCTCCATGCAAAGTAGGCTCCGTGCAAAGCCTGACATGGGGCTTGATCCCACAATCCTGGGATCATGACCTGAGATGAAATCAAGAGTCAGACACTCAACCAACTAAACTACTCAGGTGCCCTGGGAGTTAGGTTTCTTGCTATTGGAATAGGAGGTTCTGGATGAACAAGAAAAGAAGGATAGAATGATCCATATGGTGATGGATTAGAGTCAGAGAAATTCGAATGAACTCATGTTTAGCCTAATATAGATACAGATGGTTACACATAGAAATGTATATAGATATATGTAGCTATATGGCTTAGTAGACACACTATTTCTTACTTTGCTCTGTCAGCTGAGACATCCCAGAAGCAGTAATACTCCTGGTGTCCAGATTTTGGTTTCTGTTGTTTGTTTGTTTGTACGAGAAAATTATATTTACTTACATCACTTCCTCTTACAAATGTCAAGAGGACAGCCTGCCCTAAAGACTGACTGTATTTGAAAAACAACCATTTTCTTTTCCTCCATATTCTTTTTTAAAAATTTAATCCAAGTTAGTCAACATATAGTGTAATAATGTTTTCAGGAAGAGAATTTAATGATTCAGCACTTACATATATCACCCGGTGCTCATCCCAACAAGTGTCCTCCTGAATGACCCTCACCTCCACCCAGCACCTCTCCAGCAACCCTCAGTTTGTTCTCTGTATTTAAGAGTCACTTATGGTTTTTATATTATTTTTGTTTTTATATTATTTTTTATATCTCTGTTTTTATATTATTTTTGCTTCCCTTCCCTTATGTTCATCTGTTTTGTATCTTACATTCTACATGAGTAAAGTCATATGATATTTGCCTTTCTCTGACTTACTTATTTTGCTTAGCATAATACCCTCTAATTCCATTGATGTTATTGCAAATGACAAGATTTCATTCTTTTGATTGCTGAGTAATATTCCATTGTGTGTGTGTGTGTGTGTGTGTGTGTGTGTGTGTGTGTGTGTGTATACACACACCACACCACATCTTCTTTATCCATTCACCCATCAATGGACATTTGGGCTCTTTCTATACTTTGGCTATTGTCAATAGTGCTGCTATAATCATTGGGGTGAATGTGCCCCTTTGAAACAGCACTCCTGTATCCTTGGAATAAATACCTAGTAATGCAGTTGCTGGATCATAGGGTAGTTCTATTTTTAATCTTTTGAGGAATCTCCATACTGTTTTCCAGAGTGGCTGCACCTATTTGCATTCCCACCAGCAGTGCAAAAGGGTCCCTCTTTCTCCATATCCTCACCAACATCTTTTGTTGCCTGAGTTGTTAATGTTAGCCATTCTGACAGGTGTGAGGTGGTATCTCATTGTGGTTTTGATTTGCATTTCCCTGATGATGAGTGATGTTGAGCATTTTTTCATGTGTCTGTTAGTTATCTGGATGTCTTCTTTGGAGGAGTGTCTATTCATGTATTTCCCCCCTTTCTTCACTGGATTATTTATTTTTTTGGATGTTGATTTTGATAAGTTCTTTATAGATTTTGTATATAACCCTTTTTCTGATATGTCATTTGCAAATATCTTCTCCTATTCCATTGGTTGCCTTTTAGTTTTGCTGATTGTTTCCTCACTGTGCAGAAGCTTTTTATTTTGATGAGGGCCCAATAGTTCATTTTTGTTCTTTCCCTTGCCTCCAGAGACATGTGAAGTAAGAAGTTGCTGTGGCCAAGGTCGAAGAGGTTTTTGCCTGCTTTCTCCTCGAGGATTTTGATGGCTTCCTGTCTTACATTGGGGTCTTTTATCCATTTTGAGTTTATTTTTGTGTATAGTGTAATAAAGAGGTCCAGTTTTCCCAGCACCACTTGCTAAAGAGACTGTCTTTTTTCCATTGCATATTCTTTCCTGCTTTGTCAAAAATTAGTTGGCCATACATTTGTGGGTCCATTTCTGGGTTCTCTATTGTGTTCCACTGATCTATGTGTCTGTTTTTGTGCCAGTGCCATACTGTCTTTATGATTAGAACTTTGTAATACAGCTTGAAGTCCGGAATTGTGATGCCTCCAGCTTTGGTTTTCTTTTTCTGGATTGCTTTGGCTATCTGAGGTCTCTTCTGGCTCCGTACAAATTTTAGGATTGTTTTTTCTAACTCTGTGAAGAATGCTGGTGTTATTTTGATAGGGATTGCATTGAATCTGTAGATTGCTTTGGGTAGTATTGGCATTTTAACAATATTTGTTCTTCCAACCCATGAGCATGGAACATTTTCCTAAATTTTTGTGTCTTCTTCAATTTCTTTCATAAGCTTTCTATAGGTTTCAATGTACAGATTTTTCACCTCTTTGCTTAGGTTTATTCCTAGGTATTTTATGGTTTTTGGTGCAATTGTAAATGGGATCGATTCATTGATTTCTCTTTCTGTTGCTTCATTGTTGGTGTATGGAAATGCAAGTGATTTCGGTACATTGATTTTATTTCCTGTGGTTTTGCTGAATTCATGTATCAGTTCTAGCTGTTTTTGGTGGAGTCTTTTGGGCTTTCCACAATACAGTATCATGTCATCTGTGAAGAATGAAAGCTTGACTTCCTCCTTGCTTATTTGGATGCCTTTTATTTCTTTGTATTTTCTGATTTCTGAGGCTAGGACTACCAACACTATGTTGAATAACAGTGGTGAGAGTGGACATCCTTGTTGTGTTCCTCACCTTAGGAGGAAAGCTCTCAGTTTTTCCCCATGGAAGATGATATTAGCAGTAGGTTTTTCATATATAGCTTTTATGATATTGAGGTATGATCCTCCTATCCCTACTTACTTGAGGGTTTTTATCAAGAAAGGATGCTGTATTTTGTCAAATGCTTTCTGTGCATCTAGAGAGGATTATGTGGTTCTTATCCTTTCCTTTACTAATGTGATGTATCACAGTGATTGATTTGCAGATATTGAACCAGCCCTGCATCCCAGTAATAAATTCCACTTGATTGTGATGAATAATTCTTTTAATGTATTGTTGGATCCAGTTTGCTAGTATCTTGTTGAGAATTTTGGCATCCATGTTCATCAGGGAAATTGGCCTGTAGTTCTCCTTGTTAGTGGGCTCTTTGTCTGGTTTTGGAATCAAGGTAATGCTGGCCTCGTAGAATGAGTTTGGAAGTTTTCCTTCCATTTCTATTTTTTTGGAACAGCTTTGAAAGAATAGGTGTTAAATCTTCTTTCAATGTTTGGTAGAATTCTCCTAGAAAGCCACCTGGCCCTGGACTCTTGTTTGTTGGGATACTTTTGATTACTGATTCAATTTCTTTACTGGTTATGGGTCTGTGTTGTAGACTCTGGGTCTGGAGTTCTCTCTTGTCCAGCAAGAGAACAGGGCACAGGATTAAAAATGCGAGAGAGGCTAATGTCCAGGAGAAGACAAGAGCCCCGAATAAGGGTCCTTGCTCTGTTTTTATTAAGATCGGAAGGCTTACAAGTGTGATGGGTGTGCACAGGGAGACAATGAAACCATAAACATTAACTCATGGGTGTGAACATTAACTCGTGTGTGGGGACAAGGGAGTTTTAGAGATATGCAGTGTTAGGGGTTTGGATCAATACAAAATAAGATTCTGGTGCTGGGTGGAAGGTTGTTTACAGCAAACATGAGGCCCCACCTCTGATTACCTAAACAGGCCTAGGGGACAAGAAAGAGCATGCTACCTTAGGATCAACAAACATCTTTCTTTTGCTAATTAGCTCCACTCTGGGCAACTTCGCCCCACTGTGGTCTATAGCCCTATTTAACTGTTTACCTAATTTGGTCCTTCCTTCCTGTGAAAGCAGCTTTCTGCTGTTTTCCTATACCTTTATCCTATACTGGGAGCCTTTGCCCCATTTACCTAATCTTATTTACATAATCTTGTTTACCCAAACTTAAGTGTGTTTGTCCTATGGCTTTCTAATTCTTTATGCCTTGTTAACCCATCAATGCAGGCTTAGGGAATTTCTAAGCTTATTCCTCACAGATCTGTTCAAATTTTCTATTCCTGTTTCCGTTTTGGTAGTTTATATTTTCTAGGAATTTGTCCATTTCTTACAGATTGCCCAATTTGTTGGCATATAATTGCTCATAATATTCTCTTATTGTTTGTATTTCTGCAGTGTTGGTTGTGATCTCTCCTCTTTCATTCGTGATTTTATTTATGTGGGTCCTTTCCTTTTTCTTTTGATCAGTCTGGCTATGGGTTTATCAATTTGTTAATTCAAGTAACCAGCTCCTGGTTTCACTGATCTATTCTACTGGGGTTTTTTGTTTTGTTTTGTTTTGTTTTTTTGTTTTTTTGATTTTGATATCATTGATTTCTTCTCTAATCTCTATTATTTCCCTTCTTCTTCTTCTGGTTTTGGGCTTTATTTGCTGTTCTTTTTCCAGCTCTTTTAGGTGTAAGGTTAGGTTTTGTATTTGAGATCTTCCTTCTTTAGGAAGGCCTGGATTGCTATGTATTTTCCTCTTATGACTGCCTTTGCTGCATCCCACAGGTTTTGGGCTGTTTCATTTTCATTGGCCTCCATGGACTTTTTAATTTATTCTTTAATTTCCTGGTTAACCCATTCATTCCTTAGTAGGATGTTCTTTAATCCCCAAGTATTTGTGGTCTTTCCAAATTTTTTCTTGTAGTTGATTTTGAATTTCACAGCATTGTGGTCTGAAAATATGGAAGGTATGATCTTGATCTTTTTGTACTTGGTGAGGGCTGTTTTATGTCCCAATGTGTGATTTGTTCTCTGGAATGTTCCATGTGCACTCAAAAAGAATGTGTATTCTTCAGCTTAGGATGAAATGATCTGAATATATGTTAAGTACATCCAGTCCAGTGTGTCATTCAAAGCCATTGTTTCCTTGTTGATTTTCTGCCTAGATGATCTGTCCATTGCTGTAAGTGGGGTGTTGAAGTGGCCTATTATTATGGTATTATTATCAATGAGTTTCTTTATGTTTGTAATTAATTGATTTATATATTTGGGTGTGCAACATTGGGGACATAAATATTTATAATTTTAGATCTTCTTGGTGGATTAATTATGATATAATGACCTTCTTCATCTGTTGTTACAGTCTTTATTCTAAAATCTAGTTTGTCTGATATAAGTATGGCTTCTCCAGCTTTTATTTAGCGGTCATTAACATGATGGTTCTTCATCGCCTTACTTTCAATATGCAGGTGTCTTTAAGTCTAAAATGGATCTCTTTAAGCAGAATATAGCTGGATCTTATCCATTCTGATACCCTGTGTCTTTTGATTGGAGCATTTAGTCCATTGACATTTAGAGTGAGAACTGAAAGATATAAATTTATTGCCATTGTGTTGATGGTGGAGTTGGAGTTTCTGGTGATGTTTTCTAGTCCTTTCTAATCTTTGTTGCCTTTGGCTTTTTGTTTTGTTTTGTTTTATTTCATCTTTTCTCCACTCAAAAAGTTCCCTTTAAAATTTCTTGAAGGGATGGGTTAGTGGTCACAAACTCTTTTAGTTTTTATTTGCCTGAGAGACTCTTTATCTCTCCTTCTATTTTGAATGACAGTCTTGATGGATAAAGAATTCTTAGCTGCATGTTTTTCCAATTGAGCATGTTAAATATATTCTGCCACTCCTTACTGGCATGCCAAGTTTCTGTGGATAGGTCTGCTGTGAACCTGATATGTCTTCCTTTGTAGGTTAAGGACTTCATTCCCTTGCTGTTTTCATAATTCTTTCCTTGTCTGTGTATTTTGTAAATTTGACTATGATATGCCTTGGTGATAGTTTTTGTTGAATATAATGGGAGTTCTCTGTGATTCTTGGATTTTGATGTCTGTGTCCTTCCTTAGATTAGGAAAGTTCTGTGATAATTTGCTCACATAAACCTCCTGCCCCTTTTTCTCACTCTTCATTTTTCTGGGCTTCCTATGATTTGGATATTATTCCTTTTTAATAAGTCACTGAGTTCTCTAAGTCTTGTATCGTGGTCTTTTGACTTTATCTCCATCTTTTTTTTCCTGTTTCATTATTCTCCATAGTTTTGTCTTCTGATATTGCCAATTCACTGCTCTGTTTCATCCATCCTTGGCATCGTGACATCCATTCAAGATTGCATCTTGGTTATAGCATTTTTAATTTCATCCTGGTAAGATTTTATTTATTTTATCTCTGTAAAAAGGGATTCTATGCTTTTTTCAACCCCAGCTAGTATTGTTATTATTGTGGTTTTAAATTCTAGTTCAGACATCTTGCTTATATCTGTGTTGATTAAGCCTCTGGCTGTCATTCCTTCCTGTTCTTTCTTTTGTGGTGAATTCCTTCATTTTGTCATTTTGGAGGAAGAAAGAAATAATAACTTAAAAAAATTAAAAAATTAAAAACAAAATAGAAAATCAAATAAAGGAAGCTAGATCCTAGGTGTGTTTTGGTCTGCTTGTTGAAAGAAGCTTGATAGAGTAGAGCAAAAAGGGAAAGAAAAGAAGAAAAGAAAAGGAAAGGTAAGAAAAAATTTAAAAATTAAAAAAATTATATAATAAAATAGAATAAAATAAAATAAAGAAAATGAAACAGAATAAGAAACTGAGGGACACCTGGTGGCTCAGTCAGTTAAGTGTCCGACTTTGACTCAGGTCATGATCTCATGGTTCATGGGTTCAAGCCCTGAGTCGGGCTCAGAACCTGGAGCCTGCTTTGTATTCTCTCTCTATCTCTCTGTCTCTCTGTCTCTCTCTCTCCCCCTCTGCCCCTCCCCCACTCGTGCCGTGTCTCACTTTCTCTCTAAAAAATAAATACACATTAAAAAAATTAAAAAATAAAAAATAAAAAAATAGAATAAAAAACTTAAGGGTGCTTGGGTGTCTCAGTTGGTTGGACATCTGGCTTCAGTTCGGGTCATGATCTTGCAGTTCATGGATTCAGGCCCTACATCAGGCTCTGTGCTGTCAGCTCAGAACCTGGAACCTGGTTTGGATTCTGTGTCTCCCTCTCTCTGCCCCTTGCCTGCTCATACTCTGTCTCTCAAAAGTAAATAAATATGAAAAAAAATTTTTTTAAAGGCACCTGGGTGGCTCAGTTGGTTAAGCATCCGACTTCAGCTCAGGTCATGATCTCATGGTTTGTGAGTTCAAGCCCTGTGTCAGGCCCTGTGCTGACAGCTCAGAGCCTGGAGCCTGCTTTGGATTCTGTGTCTCCCTCTCTCTCTGCCCTTCCCCCACTCACACTCTGTCTCTGTCTGTCTCTCAAAAATGAATAAACATTAAAAAAATTAAAAAAAAATTTTAAAGAATAAAAAACTTTACAAAATTAAGAATATAGTAAAAAATATAATTTTTTAATTTTTAAAAAAGAAAATAAAAATAAAATTTTCTCTTTGTGTATGTAAAGAAAGGAAAAAAAATTAAACAAAGACAGAAGCAAATAAAACCCAACAACCCACAACTAATAAATCAACAAGCAAACAGAATGAAACCCGAATGAAATTACATTCAATTTCACCTAGAACTCAAACTGTGAATTACTCGATAGTCTGTACACTAAGCAGGAGGAGGGACTTGTGCTGATCTTAGGGATGTGCTTAAAGGGTGCAGTTGGGTGGGGCTTAGTGTAATGGCTCTGTTCTCTGCTAGGTGGCACTGCTTAGCTTACTGGGGTGGATCTATGTGGTGCGCATGCGTGGGCAGTGCAAGGGTATGTGTGGGACGGTGCAAATGGCTTCACCCAGCTCCCTAGTCTCTGGCACAGGAACTTGGTGCTCTCACAGACCCCCCAGTCAAACACCCCTCCTTTGTCTCAGGCCTCCGTCCACTCCCTGTCTCTACCCAATCCATGTCAAGCCATCCACCTGCCAGGTGGCACCTCCCTCCAGAGTTTTATTTCTCAGATGGGGTTGTTTCAAAACCCCACACTTCAGACACCCCTGCAGCTTGGACCCCCACTGACTCTGGGGGAGGGTCTTGCTGAGCAGTAGCCAGCAAAATGTTGTGCCAGAAAACGTTCGTGCAATTGCACAGTAG
The DNA here is from genome assembly GCF_018350175.1 of Felis catus. Classification (NCBI taxonomy): domain Eukaryota; kingdom Metazoa; phylum Chordata; class Mammalia; order Carnivora; family Felidae; genus Felis; species Felis catus. Next base: position 85,438,572 of record NC_058377.1, on the reverse strand, counting down.
CAGAGGTTCAGAAATTGTGACAAATCAGAACCAGCTGGCACCAAATTTTACCGTACTCTGGCGTTTTTGTCCCAATACCAGCAGAGGCGGCTGCTCTCCTGGGTCTGCTGGGATCCTTGCATGGAGGGAGGCCATATGGCCTCTACCAATGCACCGCAAGCAGGAGAACTTTTCTCTGTGTGGTACATGGACCCCTCAGACCCTGCTGCCTGCGCTTGGGGATTCACCCTACTTCCTCACCAGAGCCCCGCCAGGCACTGAGCTCGGGAACTTCAGACTCTGCACTCCACTGTTCATAGAATCCTGATGGTATTGAAACCCTCTCCTTTCCTCCCACCATTGGTTTTGGGGAATAGATTTCTTGTTCAGTCCTCTGTGAGTGTTTTCACTCTTTCTCTTTCTTTCCAGATACCTTCAGGGGAGTGTTTTTCCTGTACCACGCTCTCCTTTTTCTGTCCTCTCTTCACAAAAACAGCGCCCTTTGCCCCACGGCTTTTCTCTCCCCCAGTTCACCTCTCTGCATCTGTACCTGCTGAGTTTTGTGGCTCAGGTTATGCAGATTGTTGTGTTAATCCTCAGATCAGTTTCCTAGGTGTGCAAACTGGTTTGTTGCTGATCTAGGTGCGTTTCAGGGATGATACGAGCTGAGGATCTTCATGCAGGTCTGCGTCTTCCCAAACCCCCTCCTCTCTCCATATTTTGATTTCTAATTCCATTCTTTGACAAAGGAAACAAAGGATCTTTGGAGAAATGGCAGATTTTAGAACTAAGGGAGGAAACATATGAGATAATCCTGGGACATATTATAGTGCCTGTAAGTGAGAAACTGCTCAAAAAACACACATAGGTAAGGGTGTGTCGAAGGAACATGGGAACTAACTAAAAGACTACCCAGGAGCCAAAGCTGGAATAATTTGAACAACAAAATAGTTTTAGTTTATAATCCAAAGTATAAAATAAATATCCATGAATCTTTGGTGATATAAAAATGATCAAATAAATAAATAAGGGAGAACAGGCAAATCTGTGCAGAAAAATTCTAAATGATTGATGTAGAGACTTTTTCCTCAAGGAAGTGGAACATAACTTCCCACTCCCTTAGTGTGGGTTGTGCTAGTAACTTCCTTTCAAAGGCACAATATAGGAAGGACAAACAAAAGAGTAACTTTACAATGGAAAAACTTGGCAAACACTACCTCAAGCCACATCACCAAAATTGACATCAATAGTGATAAGCCATCTTGATAGTGTATACCTTTGATACAATGACTTTAATCTCTGTGGTCTCCCTCCCCCAAACCCATGACCCCAATCTAATTATAAGAACAAGCATCAGATGAAATCACAATGAGGGATATTCTACAAAATGCCTGACCACTACCCTCAAAACTTTCAAGGTCATCAAAACCAAAATTTATTTCACTTAGCATAATACCCTCAAGGTCCATTGATGTTACAAATGGCAGGATTTCACTCTTCTTTATAGCTGAGTAGTAGTCCACATATGAGTGACTGTGAGTAAGTTCCTTGTCATTCATTTTCTTTATTGATGGATACTTAGGTTGTTTCCATATTTGGGCTATTGTATATAATGTTGCAGTGAACATAGGAGTGCATATATCTTTTTAAACTGGTGTTTTCATATTCTTTGGGTAGATACCAGAAGTAGATTTTCTGGATCATATGGTGGTTCTATTTTTAATTTTTAAAGGACTCTCCATGCTATTGTCCATAGTGGCTTCACAAATTTACATTCTCACCAACACTATACAACGGCTCCCTTTTCTACATATACTTGCCAACACTTGTTATTTCTTGTCATTTTGATAATAATCATTCTGATAGGTATGAGGTTGTATATTATTGTGATTTTGATTTGCATTTCCCTGATGATGAGTGATGTTGAGCATCTTTTCATGTGACTGTTGGCCATCTGTATGTCTTCTCTGGAAAAATGTCTATTCAGGTCCTCTGCCCATTAAAAATTTTTTTAAAAGATTGATTATTTTTGAGAGAAACAGAGACAGAGACAGAGACAGAGACAAAGTGTGTGGGGGGGGGGAAGGGTGGGGAGGGACAGAGAAAGAGGGAGACACAGAATCTGAAGCAGGCTCCAGGCTCTGAGCTGTCAGCACAGAGCCCAATGCAGGGCTCGAACCCATGAACCATGAAAACATGATCTGAGTTGAAGTCAGTTGCTTAACCGACTGAGCCAACCAGGTGCCTCCTTTACCCATTTTTAATTGGATTTTTTTTATTGAGTTTTTTGAGTTCTTTACACATATTTTGGATATTAACCCCTTATTAGATATATTATTTGCAAATATCTTTTCCCATTCAGTGGGTTGCCTTTTTGCTTTATTGATTATTTCCTTCACTGTGCAAAAGCTTTTTATTTTGATGTAGTCTCATTTGTTTATTTGCTTTTATTGCCCTTGCCTTTGGAATCAGATCCAGAAAACATCACTAAGACCAATGTTGAGGAGTTTACTGTTTGTTTTCTTCTAGAAATTGTTTCAGGTCATACATTCAAGTATTTAATCCATTTGAAGTCATTTTTCTGAATGGTGTAAGATAGGGGTCTAGTTTTAATCTTTTTCATGTAGTTGCCCAGTTTTCCCAACACCATTTATTGATGAGAGTCCTTTCTCAATTGTATATTCTTATCTCCTTTTTATAAATTTTATAATTCTTTTAAAATCTCCCTTATAATCTGCTTTCAAAAATTTATTTATTTATTTATTTATTTATTTATTTATTTATTTATTTATTTTTATTTATTTATTTAAGATAGAGACTGCATGAGCAAGGGGAGGGGCAGAGAGAGAGAAGGAGAGAGAGAATCCCAAGCAGGCTCTGTGCTGTCAGTGCAGAGCCTGACATGGGGCTTGATCCCATTAACTGTGAATTCATAATCTGAGCTAAAATCAAGAGGTAGACACTTGACTGAGCTACCCAGATACCCCTAAAATCACCTTTAAATAAGTTAGTTGGCCATATGTGCATGGGTTTATTTCTGGGCTCTCTATTCTGTTCCATTGATTTATGTTTCTGTTTGTATTTCAATACCATACTGTTTGATTACTATGGATTTGTAGGATAGTTTGATATCAGGGAATATGATACCTCCAGCTTTGTTCTTTTTCAAGATTGCTTTGATAATTCAGTCTTTTGTGGTTCCATATACATTTTAGAATTATTTGTTCTAGTTCTGTAAAAATAATGCCATTGAAATTCTGATATGGTTTGCTTTGAATCTGTAGATTTCTTTAGGTAGTATGGACATTTTAATTACATTAATTCTTTCAATCTATCAGTACAAAAATATCTTTCCATTTTTTTGGTGTCTTCTTCAATTTCTTTTCTCATTGTTTTATAGTTTTCAGTGTACTGCATCCCACAGATTTTTGTATGTTGTATCTATTTTCATTTGTGTCTAGGTATCTTTTAGTTTCTCCTAGACCCATTAGTTATTTAGTAGCATGTTATTTAATTTCCACATTTTTTTCCAGTTTTCATCTTGTAATTGATTTCTTATTTCATTGTAGTCAGAAAAAAATGTTCAGTATGATTTTAATCTTGCTGATTTATTAAGACTTCTTTTGTGGCCTAATTATCCTAGAGAATATTTCGTGTGCATTTGAGAAAACTGCATTTTTCCTTTATATGTAATGTTCTGTATATATCTATTAAGTTCAATTGGTCTAATGTGCCATTTAAAGCACATTCCTTATTGATTTTCTGTCTGGAACTTCTATACATTGAGGTAAGTGGGTGTTAAGTCCCTACTATTATTGTATTCCAGTCATTTTTTCCTTTTGTCTGTTAATATTTCCATTATATATTTGGATGCTCCTATGTTGACTACGTCTTTATAAATATTATATTTTCTTGCTGGATTGACCACTTTATCATTATTTAATGCTATTCTTTGTTTTTTATTATAGTCTTTGTTTTACAGCCTATTTTGTCTGAAAGGTGTATAGCTACATCAGCTTTCTTTTTGTTCCCATTTGCCTGGAATATCTTTTTCTCTCTGTTTACTTTTAGTCTATGTCCTTACTTCTTTTTTTTAAAGTTTATTTATTTATTTTGGGAGAGTGGGAGAGAGGCAGTGAGAGAGGGAGAGAGAATTCCAAGCAGACCCCACTCTGTCAGTGCAGAGCCCGACGCGGAGCTCAATCTCACAAACCATGAGATCATGACCTGAGCTGAGATCAGGAGTTGGATACTTAACCAACTGAGCCACACAGGAGCCCCTCTGTGTCTTTACTTCTGAAGTGAGCCTTCTTTTAGGCAGCATATAGATGAGTCTTGTTTTTTCCTCCATTCAGCCACTCTATGTCTTTTGATTAGAGAATTTAGTAAATAAATTTACTAAATTTAGGACTAATAGTCCATTTACTTACCTGTATTTATTTATTTATTTATTGCCATTTTGTTAAAAGTAAGTATTTATTGCCATTTTGTTAAATTTTTTTTTTCCTGGCTGTTTTAATAGCTCCTTGCTATTCCTTTCTTCTCTTTATCTCCTTCCTTCTGGTGTGACTACTTTCTTTAGTGTTATGTTTAGATTCCTCTCTCATTTTCCTTTGTGTGTTTTCTGTGAGTTTTCACTTTGTGGTTTACTGTAAGGTTCACATATATTGTCCTATGTATATAACATTTTAAGTTGGTAGCAATTTAAATTGGAATCCATTCCAAACTCTACATTTTTACCATGCCTCCCCCCACCACATTTTATGTTTTTGATGATACATTTTACATCTTTTAATTTTATGTATCCCTAAAGTATAACTATTGCATTTTTATTTAATTTTACTACTTTTGTCTTTTCACCTTCATACTAGTTTTATAAGTGATTAATCTATTACCTTTACTATAAATTTACCTTTTTTTATGGAGACTTTTACTTTCATATGTTTTCTTGTTATTAATTTGTGTCGTATTTTTGCAGCTTAAAGACATTCCTTTAACATTTCTTGTAAGGCCAGGTTAGTGGTGATGACCTCTTTAGCTTTTTCTTATCTGGAAAACTTTGTTTTAAATGTTTATTTATTTTGAGAGAGAGAGAGAGCACTATGGCATGAGTGAGGGAGGGGTAGAGAGAGGGGAAGAGATAATCCCAAGCAGGCTCCAAGTTGTCAGCATGGAGCCCGACATGGGGCTCGATCTCATGAACTGTGAGATCATGACCTGAGCCAAAATCAAGAGTCAAACGCTTAACTGACTGAGCCACCCAGGTGCCCTTGGAAAACTCTTTGTCTCTCCTATTCTGAATGATCACCTTGCCAAGTAGAGTGGTTTTGATTGGGAATTCTTTCCTTTCAGCACTTTGACTGTGTCATGCCACTGACTTCTAGCTTGCAATGTTTCTGCTGAAATATCTGCTATAAGCCTTATACAGTTTCCTTTGTATGTAACAAATTGTTTTTCTCTTGCTCCTTTTAAGATTCTCTATCTTTAACTTTTGACATTTTACTTATAAATGATATGGATCTCCTTGGGATCAAGTTTTTAGAACTCTTTGGGCTTCCTGGACCTGAATGTCTGTTTTCTTCCCCAGATTAGGTAAATTTTCAGTAATTCTTTCTTTTCTTTTTTTATTATTATTAAAAATTTTAATGTTTATTAATTCTGAGAGAGCATGAGAGAGAGTCAGTGAGCAAGGGAGAGGCAGAGAGAGGGAGACACAGAATCTGAAGCAGGCTCCAGGCTCTGAGCTTTCAGCAGCCCGATGTGGGACTTGAACTCACAAACCACAAGATCGGGACCTGAGCTGAAGTTGGATGCCTAACTGACTGAGCCACCCAGGTGCCCCAATAGAGCCAATTATTTCTTCAAATATGTTTTCTTCTTCTTTCTCTCTTTCTTCTCCTTCTGGAATTCCTAGCAATGTAAATGTTATTCTGCTTGGTTGTCCTTTACATCCTTCAGTTATCTTCACTCTTTTAGATTCTTTTTTCTTTTTGCTGTTCTATCTGATTGAGTTCCATTGCTTGGTCTTCCACCTCACTGTTCTGTTTCATCAGTCTGCTGTTAAACCTCTCTAATGTATTTTTCAGTTTGGTCATTGTATTCTTCAGCTCTTGACTTCTGTTTAGTACTTTGTTATATTTTCTATCTCCCTGTTTTTTTAAAATTTTATTTCATCTCTTCTTTATTCATTCAATAGATGCATATGAACTTTTGGGAGCAAGTGTATATGATAGATACTGGAGATACATAGAATTGAAGACAGAATTAAAGACAGAATTGACATTAACCTATAAGTATACAAGTCATTATTGCCATAACTTCTGCAAAGGAGGGAAATCAAAGCATGCTATAAATGAGTAAATAAAGAAATCTAAGCTGTCCAAGGACACATAGGAAAGGTATTCTAAAATGTAATATTATGTCCAGGTTCTGTTCTCTAGGAGGAAGTTAGCTGGGTGTAGAAGTGATGGAAAGTCATTGTAGGTGAAGGAAACAGCCTGAAAATAGTCCTAAGTTAAAATGGCTGATACCTGGAAGAATTTGAAAGAAAGCCAGTGTGAATGTAATGTTATGAAAAGAGCAAAATTCCAGAGGCACCTGGGTTTTGAAGACCAATTAAGGATACAAACCTATGTCTTAATGCCATGAAATAACTTTGAGCCATGGAAGAAACATTGAGAATTGCATTTTAATCACACCACTCTGGGTGCTTGCAGAGAGTGCATTCAGTGGAGGAAAGAATTTATACAGTGGTTTAGGATCAATAGAAAGATGTTGCCTAGAGGAAGCGAGAAATGTTGGTGTCTTGAATTGGGAGAGAATACTTAAGATTACAATCAATGAATATGGGATTCCCAATTTAACATGCGCTGTCTGCTCCTCAACACTCACAACCAAATCAGATTTAGCTGATAATTGCAATAAGGATTACGAGCTTACCAGAGGCAAATTTAACTGTTGTTTTATGTAAAGCACTTGGAAAGAAAAAGTTACATGATATATAAAAGCAAGGAATATGCTCCTATTTTTATTTATTGAGGTTTGAAAGTCAACTGTGCAAACTTAGGGTATTTCTTAGAGCATTTGGTTTCAAGCCTGCTTTATGTAGTTCTTTTTAAAAAAATATGTAATATAATTTATTGTCAAGTTAGCTAACCTACAGTGTATCCAGTGTGCTCTTGGCTTCAGGCGTAGATTCCTGTGATTCATCACTTACATAAAATACCCGGTGCACATCCCAACAAGTGCCCTCCTCAATGCCCATCACCCATTTTCCCTGCCCCTGCCCCCCTTTCCGCCCTCAGTTTGTTCTCTGTGCCTCCCTCTTTGTTTGTGACTATATATATGTTTTTCTTTCCTTTCCCCTATGGCCTTCTGTTAAGTTTCTCAACTCCCACATATAAGTGAAAACATATGATATCTGTCTTTCTTTGACTTATGTCACTTAGCACAATACCCTCCATCCACATTGTTCCATCCACATTGTTGCAAATGGCAAGATTTCATTCTTTTTCATTGCCTAGTATTCCACCATGTATACATACCACATCTTCTTTATCCATTCATCAGTTGATGGACAAAATTTGGCTATTGTTGACAGTGCTGCTGTAAACATTGAGGTACATGTGCCCCTATGAATCAGCATTCCTGTATCTGTCTCCTTGTTTTGAAGTTGTCACTCTGTTCATCCATTCTTTTCCCTAGTTTGGTGAGTATTTTATGACTCTTTATCAGGTAGATCAGTCATCTCCATTTCACGAAGGTCTTTTTCTGTGGTTTTTGCTTTGTTCTTTTGTTTGTTTTACTTTTTTAAATTTTTATTTAAATTCAAGATAATTAACATACAGTGTAATATTAGATTCAGGTGTAGAAATTTAGTGATTCAAAAACTCCATACATCACTTGGTGCTCATCACAAGTGCACTCCTTAATTTAATCCTCATCACCTATTTCACCCATCACTCCATCCACTTTCTCTCTGGTAACCATCAGTTTGTTCTCTATAGTTAAGAGTTTGTTTTTTGGTTTCTCTCTCTCTCTCTTTCTCTCTCTCTCTCTCTCACTTTCTTTTCCCCTTATGATCATTTGTTTTATTTCTTAAATTCCACATATGAATGAAATCAGGTGTTATTTTTCTTTCTGTGACTGACTTATTTTGCTTAGCATTATACTCAATAGCTCCATCCACGTCATTGCAAATTGGAAGATTTTGTTCTTTTTCGTGGCTGAATAATATACATATATATATGATTATATATATATATATATGTATATATATATAATGTATATATATATATATATATATATATATATATATATATATATATATACCCTATGTTCTTTATCCATTCATCAATTGATAGACATTTGGGCTGTTTCCATATATTGGCTATTGTAAATAACGCTGCTATAAATCTAGGGATGTCCCATTGAAGTAGTGTTTTTGTGTTCTTTGGGTAAATATCCAGTAGTGCAATTGCTGGATCATAAAGTAGTTCTATTTTTAACTTTTTGAGGAACCTCCATACTGTTTTCCGGAATGGCTATACCAGTGTCCATTCCCACCAACAGTGCAAGAGGGTTCCTTTTTTTCCACATCCTTGCCAATACCTGTTGTTTCTTGTGTTGTTGATTTTAGCCATTCTGACAGGTGTGAGATGATATCTCATTGTAGCTTTGATCTGCATTACCTTGATGGTAAGTGATGATGAGCATCTTTCCATGTGCATGTTGACCATCTGGATGTTGCCTTTGAAGAAATGTCTATTCATGTCTTCTGCCTATTTTGTAAAAAGTTTATTTATTTATTTCTAGAGAGAGAGAGAGAAGGAGGGAGGAGCAGAGAGATAGAGGGAGAAAGAGAATCCCAAACAGAGCCTGATGTAGGGCTTGAACCCACAAACCGTGAGATCATGACCTGAGCCTAAATCAAGAGTTGGTCACTAAACTGACTGAATCACTCATTTCTGCCCATTGTTAAAAGGATTGTTTTTTGGGCATTGAGTTCGATAAGTTCTTCATATACTTTGGATACCAACCCTTTATTGGCTATGTCATATGCAAATATCTTCTTCCATCCCATAGGTTGCCTTTTAGCTTTGTTGATTGTTTCCTTCACTGTGTAAAAGCTTTTTATTTTGATGTAGTCCCAGTAGTTTATTTTTGTTTTTGTTTCCTTTGCCTCAGGGCACCTATCTAGGAAAAAGTTGCTATGTCCAAAGTCAGAGAAGTTACTGCCTGTGCTCTCCTCTAGGACTTTTATGGTTTCAGGTCTCACATTTAGGTCTTTCATCCACTTTGAATTTATTTTTGTGCATGGTGTATGAAAGTGGTCCAGTTTCATTCTTTTGCATGTTGCTATCCAATTTTCTCAACACCATTCGTTGAAGAGACTTTTTGTTGTTGTTGTTGTTGTTTTGTTTTGTTTTCCATTGGATATTCCTGCCTCCTGTGTCAAAGTTTAATTGACTATCTATATAATTGTAGGTTTATTTCCTGGTTTCCTATTCTGTTCCGTTGATCTATGTGTCTATTTTTGTTTAGTACCATACTGTTTTGATTACTACAGCTTTGAAGTCTGGAATTATGATGCTTTCAGCTTTGAATTTCTTTTTCAAGAAAATTGCTTTGGCTATTTGGGGGTCTTTTGTGGTTCCACAGAAATTTTAGGATTGTTTGTTCTAGTTCTATAAAAAATGTTGTTGGTATTTATTAGAGATTGTATTGAATCTGTAGATTTTTTTGGGTACCATGAGCATTTAAACAATATTTGTTCTTCCAATCCATGAGCATGAATGTCTTTCCATTTCTTTGTGTCATCTTCAATTTCTTTCATCAATGTTTCATAATTTTCGGAGTACAGGTCACCTCTTTGGTTAGGTTTATTCTTACCTAATTTTTTGTGCAATTGTAAATGGGATTGTTTTCTTAATTTCTCCTTCTACTGTTTCATTATTGCTGTATAGAAATGCAACAGGGATGCCTGGGTGGCTCAGTCGGTAAAGTGTCAGACTTCAGCTCAGGTCATGATCTTGTGGTTCATGAGTTCTAGCCCCACAATGGCCTCTGTGCTGACAGCTCAGAGCTGGGAGCCTGTTTCAGATTCTGTCTCCCTCTCTCTCTGCCCTGCCCCCACTCATGTTCTGTCTCTCTCTCTCTCTCTCTGTCAAAAATAAATAAAAAATTAAAAAAATAAAAATAAATTAAAAAAAAGAAATGCAACAGATTTCTGTATATTGATTTTGTACCCTGCAACTTTACTGAATTTGTTTATCAGTTCTAGCAGGTTTTGGTGGAGTCTTTTGGGTTTTCCATGTATAGTACCATGTCATCTGCAAATAGTGAAAGATTTACTTCTTCCTTACCAATTTGGGTGCTTTTTATTTCTTTTTTGTTGTCTGATTGCTGTGGCTAGGACTTCCAGCACTCTGTTGAATAAAAGTGATTTGAGTGGACATCCTTGTCTTGTTCCTGACCTTAGGTGAAAAGCTCTGTTTTTTCTCATGAAGGATAATGTTAGCTGTGGATTTTTTACATATGGCCTTTATTATGTTGAGGTATGTTCCCTCTAAACCTACTTTGTTCAGGATTTTTATCATGAATGTTGTTGTACTGTCAAGTGCTTTTTCTGCATCTATTTATATGATCATATGGCCCTTGTCCTTTCTCTTATTGATGTGATACATTACACTGATTGATTTGTGAATATTAAACCACTCTTGCAGCCCAGGAATTAATCCCATTTGATCATGGTGAATGATTTTTTTAATGTATTGTTGGATTTTGTTTGCTAGTATTTTTTTGAGGATTTTTGTGTCTCTGGTCATCAAATATATTGGCCTGTAGTTCGCTTTTTTTGTGTGTCGCATCGATCTAGTTTTAGTTTCAGGGTAGTTCTTACCTCATAGAATGAATTTGGAAGTTTTCCTTCCCTTTCTGTTTTTTGGAATAGTTTTAGAAGAATAGGTATTAATTCTTCTTTAAATGTTTGGTAGAATTTGCCTGTGATGCAATCTGGTGCATGACTTTTGTTTGTTGGGAGTTTTTTGATTACTGATTCAAAATTTTTTTTTCTGACAATTGTTCAAATATTTTATTTCTTCCTGTTGCAGTTTTGGTAGGTTATATGTTTCCTAGAATTTATCCATTTCTTCTAGGTTGCCCAATTTGTTGATATATAGTTTATCATAATATTTACTTATAATTGTTTGTATTTCTGTGGTGTTGGTTGTTATTTCTCCTGACTCATTTGTTATCATATTTGAATCCTTTCTCTTTTTTTTCTTGATAAGTCTGGCTAAGGGGTTATAAATTTTATTAATTTTTTTCTAAGAACTGTTCCTGGTTTCATTGATCTGTTCTATTGTGGGGTTTTTTGTTTGTTTGTTTCTTTGTTGTTGTTTTTTTCTATATCATTTGTTTCTGAGCTAATCTTTATTTCTTCCTTCTGTTGGTTTTAAGGTTTTGTTTGTTGTTCCTTTCCTAGCTCCTTTTGGTTTAAGGTTAGATTGTTTATTTGAAATTTTTCTTGTTTTTTTTTTTTTTTTTTTTTTTGCGATAAGTCTGTATTGCTATAAACTTCCCTCTTAGAACAACTTTTGCTGCATACCAAATGTTTTGGACTGTTGTGTTTTCATTTTCATTTGTTTCCACGTATTTTTTTATTTGTTCTTGGATTTCCTGATTGACATTCATTATTTAGTAGTATGTTAAATAATTTCCTTGTATTTGTGGTCTTTACAGATTTTTTTCTTGTGGCTGATTTCTACTTTCATAGCATTGTAGTCAGAAAAGAGGCATAGTAGGAATTCAATCTTTTTTAATTTCTTGAGGCTTGTTTTGTGACCTTATATGTGATCTATTCTAGAGAATAACCAATGTGTGCTTGAAAAGAGAGTGTATTCTGCTGTTTTAGGATGGAATATTCTGCATATATCTGTTAAATTCATCTGGTCCACTGTGTCATTCAAAACCATTATTTTCTTGTTGATTTTATGTTAAGATGATCTATTGATGTAAGTGGGGTATTAAGGTCCCCTACTATAATTGCATTATTATCAGTTAGATCCTTTATGTATGTTATTAACTGTTTTATGTATTTGGGCACTCCCAGGTTGGTTGCATAAATATTTACGATCGTTATTTCTTCTTGTTGGATTGTCCCATTTATTATTATATAGTGTCCTTCTTTGTCTCTTATTACAGTCATTGTTTTAACATCTATTTTGTCTGATGTAAGTATTGCTATACAGCTTTCTTTTGACATCCATTTGCCCAATAAATATTTCTCTATCCCCTTACTTTCAGTCTACAGGTGTTTTTATTCTAAAATGAGTATCTTGTAAGCAGCATATAGATGGGTCTTGTTATTGTTGTTGTTTTTCCATTATATTACCCTTTGTCTTTTGATTGGAACATTTGGTCCATTTACATTCAAAGTAATTATCGATAAGTATTTATTGCCACTTTAATACCTGTTTTGTAGTTGTTTCTGAAGATTTTCTCTGATCTTGTCTTTCTGTCTTTCATGATTTACTGGTTTTCTTTAGTGATATATTTGGATATCTATGTATCTCTATCTATCTATCTATCTATCTATCTATCATCTATCTATTTTTACAGACTTTATTTTTAAGTAATCTTTACACCCAATATGGGGCTGAAACTCACAAGGAGATCAAGATTTGCATGCTCTACAGACTGAGCCAGGCATGTGCTCCTCTTTCTCTTTATTCTTTGCATATTAGTTGTTTTTGATTTGTGGTTAGCATTAGTTTGTATATAACATCTTCTGCATATAGCAGTCTATATTAGGCTGATGGTCATTTAACTTTGAATCCGTTCTTACTCCTCTCATCACCTTGTTTTAGGTATATTGTGTCATCTTTTACATCCTTTTATTTTGTGAGTTCCTTGACTGATATTTTACAAAAATACTAATTTTTACTTCTTTTTTGTTTCCTACCTTAATGCTGTCACTTTTGGTCTTTTCACTCAAAGAGTCCCCTTTAATATTTCTTGCAGGGCTGGTTTAGTGGTCATGAACTCTTTTAGTTTTTGTTTGTCTGGGAAACTCTTTATCTCTCCTTCTATTCTGAATGATAGCCTTTGTGGACAAGGTATTCTTGGCTGCAGATTTTTCCTATTCTGTACTTTAACCACATCATGCCACTCCCTTCTGGCTTGCAAAATTTCTGCTGAAGAATCCCCTGATATCCTTAAGGAGTTTCCCTTCTTTTCACTTGCTTTAAAATGTATTTCTTTATTTTTTGTGTGTGTTTATTTATGAGAGAGAGAGAGAGAGAGAGAGAGAGAGAGAGAGAATGAGGGAGAGGGGTAGAGAGAAAGGGAGACACAGAATCCCAAGCAGGCTCCAGGCTCTGAGCTGTCAGCACAGAGCCCAACGTGAGGCTCGAACTCATCAACTATGAAATCACGAACTGAGCTGAAGTCACATGCTTAACTGACTGAGCCACCCAGGCACCCTTTAAAACAAATTAAAAAATTTTTTCTTTATCACTATATTTTGCCATTGTAATTATAATATGTCTTGTTATGGATCTGCTTTTGTTGATTTTCTTGGGGGTTGTCTGTGCCTCCTGGATCGGGATATCTGTTTCCTTCCCTAGATTGAGGAAGTTTTTAGCTACTATCTCTTTAAATCAGTTTCTTCCCTCTTTTCTCTCTCTTTTTCTTCTGGGACTCCTATATGAATTTTATTAAGTTTGATGGAGTCACAGAGTTCCCTAATTCTCTTCTCATTTTGCATAATTCTTCTTTCTCTCTTTTGTTAAGTTTGATTATCTTTCATTACTCTGTCTTCTAGGTCATTAATTCATTCCTCTGCTTCTTCCATTCTGCTATTTATTCCATCAAGTGTATTTCTCTCTTGGTTTATTGAACACTTTATCTCTGCTATGTTTTTCCTTATGTCTGTTTAAGGGTCTCACTGATGTCTTCCACTCTTTTCTCAAGTCCAGTGAGTATCTTTATGATCATTACATTAAATTTCCTATCAGGCATGTTATTTGTATATGTTTCACTTATGTCTCTGGCTGTGGCCTTGTAGTGTTCTTTCATATGGGACAAATCCCTCTGTCTTCTCATTTTGTCTAAGTCTTTGTGCCTACTTCTGTGTGTTAGGAAAGCCAGCTATATCTCCTCTTCTGCTGGGTAATTGCCTTATGAAGAAGAGATCTTACAGTGCCCTGTGGTGTAGTATCTCCTGTTCCTCAGGGCTTGGCACTTTAGAGAGTATCACTACTGTGTGCTACATGCACTCTGCTGTTTTGTCCTGGC